>NC_060175.1:77297816-77597816 GCF_021184085.1 Oncorhynchus gorbuscha | reverse complement strand
AGATTTCACATTACGTCTGATAAGTAGAGATTCCTAGAGGGTGGGATGGTATGTGTGATGGGCCCTAAAGCATGTGTTTACATATGTATGGCAGGGGAAAGGAAACTATTTTGGGGTGAAGCCGGCTATATTGTGGTAGTATTGTTTTCCGTCACCACACACCAGAATTATGCACAACTTTGGGAGTTCAACCAATACACACTCTAAATGTTGTATCACAAATATAAGAATCACCATGTGTCTATGCCACCACATTATTAGTTTGTTCAACATTCCCAAGCTACATTTTAGCAGATGTTCTGAGCAATTTACAATACTGAGTGCAGAGAGTTTTATGGTGGACCCCAATGGGAATCAAACCCACAACCCTGGCATTGCAAACAACATGCGCTACCAACTGAGCCACACAGGACCCCAACTCATACAGGCTGTTCTGTGGAAGCACCAGCAGAACTGTGCCACAAGCACAATTTCATGTCATACATTTCCCCTATTTGCATTTTGTATTTGTCATCTTATGACGATGTTGCATTTGCAATTTTTTTACCATTAATCTCTTTCAGTCAAAAGATTTTAAATGTTAAAATTTTGTGAAGTGAATGTTTTTACATTTATAAAATCAGTTATATCAACCAACATATCAACAAGTTTATATACATGCTTGAGATTAAACTAACATGAATGTTTTTTTTTCACTTCATTGCCCCTCCCCTCTCTCATTAGGCCCCTCCCCTAACCCAGCAGCACCTTTTGGCCCACAGTGGAAGGAGGATGATTTGTGTTGCAATTACATTCACCATGTGCTTCCTCTCCCATTTTACCAAGAGAAAGACTCTCAATGTCACCCTGACCATAAAGAGGCTGGTCAATGGAAGGAAAGGGAAAGTGAGATGCCATGTGCTTCCAATAAACAGGGAGAAGGGCAGATCAGAAGAAAATAAATGGGTCCCTTTACTCAGAAGGGAGGCCCCCCACATAAACGCTACTTCCACATTCCTCATTTAGATCCCTCATTAGAATGGGCCATGCCATTAAACATGGTGCCAATTATATGAGAAACATTATTGACCCTCCTGAACATTGATGCAGGACTGCACAATAAATGGTGTTGTATGTTCTGTTTTGTTCATAAAAAAATATATAACCACACAAAAAATATGCTTTTTTTTCAGTCCTTTCAGAAAGATGGAAAATGAAACTGGAGGAATGAAGAGGAAGCCTATTATGATATGGCAGCAGAACATAATCATATGACAAATACTGTTTGAGAATGTGGTCCTTGAACTCACGCCCTTCCCACAGGGACTACTTTGCATGCTATTCCTGCCATTGCTAACTATTAGCATGGCTCCTGGGTCCCCATTCAGGTCTGTGAATGGAGGGGTGGGATGGTGCTTGTGAGTGGCCCCATAGCATGTGTCGGGGGAAAGAAAGCAGTCAGAGGCAGGCTCAGGAGATGGGTTGTTTTCTGCTGAGCTATTCAAAGTTTAATCCACCTATCAGGGAGAAGAGAGAGAAAAAGGAGATGTCACATACAGCTGTAGGATCTTTATTTGATCACCCTGTGAAAAGAGAGCTTACCTGCAATGCAGGAAATGTAAAACGTGTAGTGTATTTGAAGTTTACAAAGTCTTCTGCAGTTTTGAAATTTCAGACTTGATTTTCCCTTGTGAAAACTCTATCAACCCCTACAAAAATGTCCATTCATTTTAATCCACATAATAATTCACATTTCCTGTTGCTGTAGGATTATTTTCCTGCTATAACAAACTGGCTCAAATTAAGATCCTAGATCTGGAGTACACAACAAAACACACACTTAATTATACATTTGAATATATAAGGAATTCTTTTTAAATTAAGTTTGTGTATTTTATGCACATTCAAAATAGAAAATAAATAAAAATGTTATCTTTATTTATCTAGGCAAGTCAGTTAAGAACAAATTCAGTCTAGGAACATTTGGTTAACTGCCTTCAGGGGAAGAAGGACAGATGTTTACCTTGTCAGCTCAGGGATTCAATCTAGCAACCTTTCGGTTACTGTCCCAACACTCTAACCACTAGGCTACCTGCCGCCCCAAAAACATAATATTAATACATGTTAATACATGTTAAAAAGTTGCAATTAGAATGCTGTGAATTATTTCAATGGGGCATCATTTCCCCTGCTACGGTTCTCTGCTTTAATAATCAAGTCAAAACATCGTCTGAACTTCCTGGTGTGGGATTTCTCGGGATGCGGTGGTTTTTAGGCCATGACATCCCCATCACACAACAAGGATGTTTTCATACTGAGCATAGACAAATAGGACCCAGCCTGGGAAAACCCCACTACAGCATGGAAATCAACGCTAAACATTGGGGGAGGGGAGAAGGATGCAACAAACAAAACTGTCACACAGATGGATTGAGAAGAGTTTTTCTGATGTACATTAAGGGCAAATAGAAAGGGTAAACACATGTTTTTTTAAACATTTCCTTGTTGGAGTTTGTGACATTATATATAAACCCCTCCCCTATTCTCTTTAACCTCTGTGGGGTGAGATGAACACTCCTTCTCCATAGTTCAGTACATTCCTCGCCATGCCTAACTCAATCACATTCCAGAAGATCACTCACTTCCCTTTCCCTGACCCTCACAAAAGAGGAGGAAGGACAATGCTGTGATTGGTGCAAAGCCAAGCGCTGGCGATCTCTGAAGCATTTTATTTATTTATCACAAATGACAGAACACAGACAGCATAAACCACTAACCCATAGATTGTTATTTTACCTAATGGATTAGTCCCAAATGTCTATTGCCACAAATAAATGACATTACATTTGATTAACTATTTTATATGTACAAGTGAATTAATAATATAATCAATGACTAGAAGTAATAGTAGAACACATAACGGAAATAGAATGTTGTTATTCGTTTAACAAACTGTTAACTGGGTAACACCATAGTTATTAAATGTTATACAACGGGTGAGTCTAATCCTGGATGCCAATTGGTTAAAACCGCATTCCAGCCGGTGTCTATTCCACAAGTTA
Source organism: Oncorhynchus gorbuscha (assembly GCF_021184085.1). Classification (NCBI taxonomy): domain Eukaryota; kingdom Metazoa; phylum Chordata; class Actinopteri; order Salmoniformes; family Salmonidae; genus Oncorhynchus; species Oncorhynchus gorbuscha. The sequence continues at coordinate 77,594,775 of NC_060175.1, read as the reverse complement.
CCACCGGTTAAATCTATGACGTTGAAATGCCTATTTACTCTGTTCCATCTAACTGCGCAATCCACTGTCTCGTCAGCCTATTTATAAACTTGATTTCCACTATAAAAAGCATCTAAACATTATCCCCTATTTCTTTAAGACTAGCATTTGGTTTTCAACAGCAGAGATTTGTATAAACCTTGCTGTCTGTTTCTCTGACATTTGCAACATTGTTCCAATATTGAAATTCAATCTCCAACTGTCCCATAGTAATGAACATGTCAGGATTCAGGACGAGACAGACAAGCAGACAGCTTTTCTCAGCCAGTCAAAATCATGAATCAGCTGGCATCTTTTATGGATATATACAAAGAAATGTCAATAGAAAACAGGTCAAACTAAATTAAATGCAACTAGTTTTCAGTCATTCCAGCTTCAGTTTGAAGTACTTGTGTTAGCCTTATTGTTGGCTAGCTCCTCTGAACAATAGTGGCCTGACGAGAGAGCACATGTTCTATGTCAGGCAAGATCGCACCTCATTAGCTCATTGTGACGGATGTATACAAAGAAATGTCAGTAGAAAACAACTTAAACAAACGCAAAAGCAGCTACTCTGCTGTTATTCTGGCTGCACTTTTTGTTGTGACTGTAAGTTAGCCGTAGTTGGCTACCTAGAAAGCAAGGCATAAGAACATTGCCAGCCAGTATGTCAATAGAACATTTAAATTGAATGACTGGGTGGTGTCTATAGATACAGAACAGAAAGACTTAACAACTGGGTCACATCTCTGGCACCCGAAAACCGATAGAACGAATGGGTAGCAACCCTAGATTTGTGTCGGGACTATATCTCATGGAAGGATGAAATAGTATGAATAAATTCATCAAAATAATGCCAATATATCCTCCAAACACCAGCTTCTCGGGCATTATCACTTAATTAACTGATATTATGTCATGTGGCATGCATTAGTTTGCTTATAAAAAGTTCCCCTGGCAATAGTATGTCTACATGTCCTCAAGGAGAGGGGCAAAGGACAACAAGGAAGGTATCTTATCGTGACCCTGTGCTAAAAGCCTCCTTTTCTTAATGCAGCAGAGACAGAGAGAGTTTGGTCTTATTACTTCATCATTCCTCTCATCAACAAAGGGCAGCCTTTCAGTAGCAGCTCTCTAATTGAGACAAGTGAGGGTAATTTCCTGGAAAAGTGCCTTGGTGCCCCTGGACAGGTATGTCTGTGCTGACATGAAAGTTGACCCTGTGTGACCCCTGGGAACTCACAGGCCATTTCCCACATAACCCCAGGCTTTAATGTCCACTAGGAGTCTTTCCCATGGCCCCTTCTGTCAAGACCTTTCAAAACATTAACTAGAAGGGTCAGGATACCTGAAGAGAGGTCACACTGGGGGTACTGAGACTACTCACCAAACTCTCTTCCTTTTATACACCTCTAAAAATATTGTTCTGCTCACCTCCTTAGTGGGAGGTACTGTATATCATAAACACAGTGTGTGGTGGAGTGGGCTGGATGGGTTAGTGACTTTCTGGTCCTCTGACTTTCTCAACACATATTTTTTCAGGATGAACGAAGAGGGAAACAATGTTGACAAATAGGAACACAATTATAAACTGATGAGTCATATAGAAAAAAAATAGCTTGATAAGAGTTTATGAATCCAAATAAGGTCAAATTGGGCACATACAATGTTTAGAAAACCAGAGTCATCAGAAAAAAATCTTATTCATACAGCCAAAACAGGAAATGTCATTAGATTGTCAGTCGGTAAAGTGTCAGGGCAGAGCAGGGCTGAAGGTTCATGCTCTGGGGTCATGGTGACAAATGGACTATTTGACAGTCTTGCAGCATCTACTATTGCATAAAGAGGAAATGACATAACAAGGTCAAATAGATTATAAATATATTGAGAAATATTCACACAAGCAACAAAAAAACATCTTCTTTTGACCCAAAAAGAAAGGAAAATATATTACATATTTTCTTCATTGTTGTCAAACAAGTAGGTAGAGGAGATAATGCACAGAGGTAGTCCACAGTCTATATATTCCACAGAGGAATTCTCTTTTTCTGGGACCATTTCTGTTGCAGAGAGAAGTGTTTGGCCCTGAGTGACCTATCGAGGTGAGAAAGCACTAGTGATGCTGTGTGTTCAACCGCACCTGCCCGCAATTGCTTATAACCCATCCGCAACTGCCGACTACGTGATAAAGTGAAAGTCTGAGAATACTTTTTTTGACAGGGGGAGCAGGATTCTTTCTTAAGCCTAATTTAGATAAGCCTATGTTTCTGCTTATAATTTCCAACATTTTGGTAGGCAATTTGTTCATCAACTTGTCTATAATTAGATACATGCAGCTTCTCTACTTCTCTACTATGACTTGTTGCCCTAAAAGACTAAATAAACCCTTACTCACCAGAAAGTATCTCATACATCGATAGAATGAATGCTTCAATGTAGTTGACATCGGTAAAGTTCTCTTTTATCTCTGCTTCCCCCACAAAGACATTTAGGGACCAGGGAGAAAATGCAATAAAGATTTTTCATGCAAAATTTCCAAATTACATCAGTTTCACTGGTTTTAAGGGAATTAGAAGCTGTGAAAACGACCCAACATGTTTCAGATATATATATTTTATGTGTTTGAAATACTATCAGCTTTTCTGATGCTGTTCAAGATAACACCTTTACAGGCGGTCCCTTCTAGACCTACAGTCAGTGTCCAGATTTCATTTGGGCTACTTTTCCATTTAACCCATCTGAACAGTACAGTTCCCTTGACTTGCCATATTTGAAGTCCCCGTCTTGTGACTGTATAGCGCCTCACAATCATCATCTTTCCCAAACAGGCTACTGTGTTTTTTTCTCTTTATATTCAACTCTCCATTTCTCAGCAATTTTCTTATTGAGATAATCTCTGACATTGTCCTTTTTGCCCAATGACTCTTTTTATGAATGGACGAAGCCATCGATCACATGACACCAGTCATTCCAATGTGAAGACTCAATAGCGCATTGGAGCCAAATGAAGTCGGTTAAGATGGTGTCTCATCGGGACATAAAATGAGCATTTTGAGCAACTCCAGGAAGTGACGTTTCAGGCTTGCTCAGTGCTGCCCCCTTTCATTGAATAACTCAAGTTGAAGGCCAACCAGGGTACTGCAGTCTGCTATTAGCAACTAAATTACTCATTCTGTGTGCGATATTCTAATAATTGGTTCATGACAAACATCGGGTGTATTACAAATAATTATTGGTACCATGACTGTTTTAGAATGGTTTTTTATTTACACAAAGATTAACCACAAAGTTTGCCATTTTTCCATTCATTATAATGAGGGATCCTGTTTTCTGCGAACAATGCCTGCAATACCGTGGTCAGCCTTCAACTTTCGTCAATGAGAGGGGGCAGTCATTCTATTCTCCCCAGTTTTTCCCTCAGCGGATCAATGTTTCCTTTTTCTGCCCAAGTTCGCAAAAGCATTTGGCAGTAGGAGTGTATTTGGCATGCTTACAGTTAGGCACCGAAGCTTATGTTTACGCACTAAATACAGATAAAAATGATGAAAGCCTTTAGATATGAATTGCACAAGAATGATACATTTATGGATATTCTTATGCATCGTTTTCTCATTATTCAACCCACCCGCCACCTACCCGCCCTTCATCCACACAATATTTAATCACCCTAAACCCACCCAAACCGCAGATATGACATCGGGGGCTGTGGGTTATGAGTCAACCCGCGTATCATGAAAAACCACCACTGTCAGGAATAATATCTGAGCAGGTTTATGGAAAGAAGGTTATCAAATGACACCTCATGGTCGGATGAAGGGAATTGAGTTTGGACATTGGACATGGCAGATGGAATACTGCATGCTTCCAAGAGTAGCTAATAAAAGACAGTGTCGCTTTTGACAGATGGGGCACTATGTTCACTGTCACTCGAGCTTTGCTGATCGGGCTCCTTAGTAGTGTCACTGAGAAGTGCGGCCATTACACTGGCATTACATTGCCCTCCTGCAGCTCTGTTTTCGCACGCCTGCTCACACTCCTAAACCCATGCCCTGGCCAATTTAGTATGAAATAAAATTAAAGGCCCTGCCCTCTACCCTGTAGCATTGGACAGTGGACACCCTAAAGCAGGGGTAGGCAACATGATTCAGCCGGGGTCGATCAGAGCAGATGGTCGGGGGGCCGGAACACAATTAGAATGTACACTTCATATTGACCACAACTAAGCCCAAAAAGAGATTGTATTTGAAAATAACAGTAATTCCAAACCTTGATTACATTGAGACATGGTAATATCTATTTTTTTTAATTAGTGGTAATACTTGGGAACAGGTTTTCTAAATTAAACACATTTTTTCGACCAAAAACTAAAATCCCCCAAAAAACTTTGGGGGAGCCCAAAAAATCATAAAAGACTGTAACACATATGAGATCCTTATTAGGTTGCCTAGTAGGCCTACCTGTTCAACGTTATTGCACATTACATAAGCAGAAATAGGTGTTCTAAGAAACTAGTTTAGCTTGTAACATCTGCTAAATATGTATGTGACCAATAAAATTTGATTTGAATTGGTGAAACAATACATCTTATGCAGTCCAGTGCATCAGTGCTTTGCATTGATAAATAAACAATGTCCCTACAGAATTATACTTTTTAACAAATACACATTTGCTTCTTCCTTTTCTGTAAAAATCTAATAGCAAATGTATATATAGAGGGCTAGAGTTTCATATATAGAGCAAATTTATAGAGAGAACATTTCTTACTGGTGTCACGCCCTGATCTGTTTCACCTGTTCCTGTGATTGTCTCCACACCCTCCAGGTGTCGCCTATTTTCCCCAGTGTATTTAACTCTGCGTTTCCTGTCTCTCTGTGCCAGTTCGTCTTGTATGTTTAGTCAAAACAACCAGCGCAGCCTCCCAGGTGGCGCAGTGGTTAAGGGCGCTGTACTGCAGCGGCAGCTGTGCCACCAGACACTCTGGGTTCGCGCCGTGACCGGGAGATCCGTGGGGCAACGCACAATTGGCCCAGCGTCGTCCGGGTTAGGGAGGGCTCGGCCGGTAGGGATATCCTTGACTCATCGCGCACCAGGGACTCCTGTGGCGGGTCGACCGCAGTGCACGCTAACCAAGGTTGCCAGGTGCACGGTGTTTCCTCCGACAGACTTGGACCAGCTCTGCCACGCTGTCTCCCAGCAGGGAGCCACCATGAGCCATGAAGAGTTGGTACAGGGCCTTTTGGAAGGGCTCAGGTCCTTGACAGAACGCCACAACCAAGGGTTAAAGGCCATTGTGGAGCAAATCTGGGAGTTAGCTCAGAGGCTAAATCCTGGTACCTGCGGGGTTTTCTTTCTCAGTGCTTGCTTATTTTTGAGCTACAGCCTTCAGAAAGATTGAAGATAGCCTCTTATACCCTAATGTCGGGAAGGGCGCTCTCCTTGGCTAGGGCAGTTTGGGAGCAACAATCCGCCATTTGTTTTCATCTGGAGGAATTCATGGCAGAAGTGAGAAAGGTATTTGAGTTTCCAGGAGAAAGGTGACCAGTAAACTACTTGACTTACGTCAAAACTCCTGTAGTGCGGCAGACTATGCGGTTGATTTTCGCACGTTGGCCGCAGAGAGTGCATGGAATCCGGAGTCTCTTTTTGATACTTTTTTTGCACTGATTATCTGAAGAGGTAAAGATTGCGCTAGCTGCTCGGGACATGTCGCTGGATCTCGACTCCCTTATCACCCTTACCATTAAAATTGATGGACACCTAAGGGAACGCAAGAGTGAGAGGAGATCTGGTCTTGGGCACACTCATGCACCCGCTATGGTGTGTTCACCTCCAAGGAAATCCGTAGGTTTCCGAAGGCAGCTCTTCAGAGAGGATTCGACACCACCCGAGGCCTCTCGGGAATCTACGGCGGGTGAGTTGGATACTCCTGAGCCTATGCAATTGGGAAGAGCTAGGTTATCAGTTGGGGAATGCTCACGAAGGATGAATAATAACTGTTGTCTGTACTGTGGAGGGGTAGGACATTTTTTTATAGCTACCTGCCCTATTAGGAAACCCTAGTCTCTAGTGGGTACTAGTACTATGATGAGTCAGACTGGGAGTTCCCTAATTCCCATCACCCGCACATCCCAATCTAAGTCTATCCGAGTGCTCATTGACTCGGAGGCTGAATGTCTTATGGATGCCACGATAGCTTCGGAGCTTGGTATTTCCGCTCAGCCTCTCTCTGTCTCCATGGATGCTAGGGCCCTGGACGGCTGCTCTATAGGGGTCACCCAAAGTACTGTGCCCGTTCAATTACGGGTTTCTGTTAACCACAGTGAGACCATACAGTTCCTCCTCATTGCATCTCCACATTTTCCGGTTGTTTGTGGACTTTCCTGGCTTCAAAAGCACAATCCAGTGATTTGACCACAAGCTCCATCCTGAGTTGGAGCCCATTTTGCCATTCCCACTGCCTTCAAGCAGCACAGCCTTCCTCAAGTCGCCTTCCTCAGGATGTTAGCAAGACTGTGGATGTCTCTGCTATCCCCACAGAATACCATGACCTCCTGGAAGTGTTCAGTAAATCAAATCAAATCAAATTTATTTATATAGCCCTTCGTACATCAGCTGATATCTCAAAGTGCTGTACGGAAACCCAGCCTAAAACCCCAAACAGCAAGCAATGCAGGTGTAGAAGCACGGTGGCTAGGAAAAACTCCATAGAAAGGCCAAAACCTAGGAAGAAACCTAGAGAGGAACCAGGCTATGTGGGGTGGCCAGTCCTCTTCTGGCTGTGCCGGGTGGAGATTATAACAGAACATGGCCAAGATGTTCAAATGTTCATAAATGACCAACATGGTCAAATAATAATAAGGCAGAACAGTTGAAACTGGAGTAGCAGCACGGCCAGGTGGACTGGGGACAGCAAAGAGTCATCATGTCAGGTAGTCCTGAGGCATGGTCCTAGCCCAATTGTTACCCCCTCTCCTCTGCGTTTGAACCTCTCCAGGGGGCCACCATATTTTCCATGTTGGACCTTCGAAATGCCTACCACCTGGTTCGGATACGCAAGGGGGATGAGTAGAAGACAGCCTTCAACGCAGCCAGTGGACATTATGAGTACCAGGTCATGCCATTTGGACTCCCCAATGTCCCCACTGTTTTCCAAACTTTGGTCAATGTGCTTCAGGACATGCTAAACCGGTTTGTTTGTGTATCTTGATGACGACCAGGTTTTTTTCCCCGATCTGCACAAGGACATGTTCTTCATGTCAGACAGGTCCTTCAGCGCCTCCTGGAGAACGAACTGTTCATGAAAGCCAAGAAGTGTAAGTTCCACCGCTCTACAATCACCTGTCTGGGATATGGCATTGCTAAGGACAATGTTCAGATGGATCCTGGAAAGGTCAAAGCAGTGGTGAATTGGCCTCAACCAACATCCAGGGTGCAGTTGCAATGGTTTCTTGGGTTTGCAAACTTCTACCACTGATTCATTCGGGACTACTGGTGGTGAAGATGGCGTTAGAAGAATGGAGGCACTGTCTGGAAGGCGAAGAACAGCCATTTCTGGTCTGGACCGACCATAAAAGCCTGGAATGTCTCCGTACAGCCAAGCTCCTCAACTCCAGGCAGGCCCGATGGGCCCTCCTGTTCACCAGATTTAACTTCACTATCTCCTACCGCCCAGGGTCAAAATGTGAAGCCCTCTCCCACCTATACAGTATCTCTGCCACACCCGCAACCGCCGAAACCATTCTCCCTACCTCATGCCTTGCTGCCACTGTGGATTGGGGTATTGAGAACCTGGTCCGCGAGGCACAACGCTCCCAGCCTGGACCTGAAGGGGGCCCGACTAACCAACGTTTGTCCTTAATCCAGTCCGGTCCCGGGTCCTGGAACAGGCTCATTCCTCCAGGGTCCTGTCGTACACTAGCCTTCCTCCGACAGCGTTTCTGGTGGCCCACAATGGTCCCTAACGTCTCTGCCTTCATCGCCGCTTGCACAGTGTGCTCAGAACAAGACTCCACAGCAAGCTCCTTCTGGCCTCCAGTCACTACCGGTCCCTCATCCGTCCCTGGTGTCATATCTCTAGACTTTGTCACTGGGCTCCCTCCGTCTGATGGCAACACTATCATTCTGACGGTAGTCGATCGGTTCTCCAAGGCCGCCCATTTCATCCCTCTCCCTAAACTACCTTCTGCCAAGGCAGCCCAGCTTATAGTGCAGCATGTCTTCCGGATCCATGGACTCCCGGGAGACATGGTCTCCGATCGGGTTCTCGTCTCAGTTCTGGAAGGCATTCTGCACCCTTATTGGGTTATCCCCAAACTGTCAGTCGGAGCGAGCAAACCAAGACCTGGAGACCACATTAAGGTGCCTGGTCTCAACCAATCCCACTACCTGGAGCCGTCAACTGGTCTTGGTGGAGTATGCCCGGAACACCCTTCCCAGTTCTGCCATGGGACTCACCCTATAGAGCACTCGAAAGGGAAATCAGCCTCCACTCTTCCCGGAACAAGAGCAGGAGGTCAGCGTACCATCGCCGGACACCAGCTCCCCGCTACCGCAGAGGGTATGGCTTTCCACTCTGGATCTGCCCCTTCGGGTAGAGTCCCCCAAGCTGTCTCCCCAGTTCATTGGTCCTTTTCCCATCTCCAGAGACCTGAGTTCCACTGCTGTCAGTCTCGTTACCCCGTACCCTCCGTATTCACCCTACCTTCCATGTGTCTAGGATTAAGCCTGTTTTACTGTCCATTGTCTTCTGTCTCCAGGCTCATCCCTCCCCCCAGGTTATTGGTGGCCAGCCAGCGTATACAGTGAGACACCTCCTGAAGGTCCGACCACGGGGCAGGGGCTTCCAGTACCGGATTTACTGGGAGGCTTAAGGCCCGGAGGAGAGGTGCTGGGTCCCGGCTAAAGACATCTTGGACACGGCCCTCATCGTCAATTTCTACCACCGACACCCCAGTCAGCCAGGTATGCGCCCAGGTAGGACGCCAGGTGGCGTCCCTGGGGGGGTACTGTCACGCCCTGATCTGTTTCACCTGTTCCTGTGATTGTCTCCACCCCCCCAGGTGTCACTTATTTATCCCTGTGTTTCCTGTCTCTCTGTACCAGTTTGTCATGTATGTTTAGTCAAGTCAACCAGTGTGTTTTTCCCGTACTCCTTTTTGCTAGTCTCGTTTTTCTAGTCCTCCCGGTTTTGACCCTTGCCTGTTTCTGGACTCTGTACCTGCCTGCGTTGACCACGAGCTTGTCTGCCACTCTGTACCTCCTGGACTCTGATCTGGTTTTGAGTTTTTTGCCTGTCCATGACCATTCTCTTGCCTACCTTTTTGGATTATTAAACATTGTAAGACTCCAACCATCTGCTTCCTGTGTTTGCATCTGAGTCTCGCCTTGTCGCGCCTTGCCTAGCCTTGATAATTAGGGCTATTTGCTTTGAATTACCATATGACACAACATGACAAAATCATAATTTTTCATATTTGTGTTTCAGGTGAACTTTTACATTTAAGCCTGATAGTAGCATAATTATGGATTTATTTCATCTCGAGTTTTCCACATCCTGCGAATGACTAAATGCAGCCACCCAACTTGAAAGAATGCATGGTATGCGGCTATTTTACATAGCGCTTTACTGTCGAGTAGACACATGTATTGTTCAAATAAAAACTGATTCGTTCTCAACTCATTATGTCAGTGTCCTAATGTGAAAAGAATAGGCTAGCCTATAGCAGGGGTTAAAAATCATAGATCCTGATACAGAAAGGGCTAGGCCTTCATTGTATCCCTGCGACAGAACATTGTTTTTGTAAAGACCTAAAAATCTAATCTTGCAGCATAGCATGACATCAGGATAACATAATGCATATAGGCTGAACTCTAGAATAGCCTTTACAGATTACAAAAAAACAAGCAAGACATGTCCACGGATACCAGCGCCCGCCCAACTGGACCAGGTAAACACTTTTTTTTCTTCTCACGCTTCAAGTATAACAACTCTGAGCTGCTGAGGAGAGCCCTTTAGGACAACAAGAGCTGTGCTTACGGTGTGCTTACGGTCTCCACGGAAGACGTACTTAAGTCATTCAAACGTGTTACCACTCGCAAGGCTGCCGGCCACGCCCTTATAGCATGTGCAGACCAGCTAGCTGTGTTTTATGACATTTTCAATCTCTCTCTCTAGCTCAGGCTGTTATCCCCACCTGCTTCAAGATGTCCACTATCATCAATGTGCCCAAGTAAAGGAAAGTAACTAAACTGAATGACTTCCAACTGGCGCAGCATTGCATCTCAGTGTAAGAGGCGTCACTACAGTCCATGGTTCGAATCCAGACTGCATCACATCCGGCTGTGATTGGGAGTCCCATAGGGTGGAGCACAATTGGCCCGGGGTTGACCGTCATTGTAAATAATAATTTGTTCTTAACTGACTTGCCAAGTAAAATTTACATTACTTGGCAAGTCAATTAATTAAAAAGTTACATAAAAAAAAAAAACCTGTAGCACTCATTTCCATCATCATGAAGTGCTTTAAGAGGTTAGTCAATGACCACATCAACTCCTCCCTCCCCAACACACTCAATCTTTTCCAATTTGCCTACCACCCCGACAGATTCTCAGACGATGCAATCTCCATTACACTGCCCTCACAACACCTGGACAAAAGGAATGCATATGTGAGGATGTTGTTCATCAATTACAGCTTGGCCTTTAATAGCATAGTGCCCTCTAAGCTCACCGGCCCTGGAACTGAACTCCTCCCTGTGCAACTGGATCCTGGACTTAATGATGGCCCAGGTGGTGAAGGTATGCAAAATATTCCCTTCTCAACATGGGGGCCCCACAAGGGTGCATCCTCAGTCCCATCCTGTACTCCTTGTGTACCACAACTGCATGGCCTCACACAGGTCTAACTCCAAGTTTGCTGATGACACGACAGTAGTAGGCCTGATTACCAACAATGACGAGAGGACGAGGAGGAAGGCAATCTGACGGCGTGGTGCAAGATAAACCTCTCCAGCAACATCAGCAAAATAAAGGATCTGATTAATTACTTCAGGAGAAACCAGGCTGGGCATGCCCCCATCCACATCAACAGGGCCGCTGTGGAGATGGTCAAAAACTTAATGTTCCTCAGCGTACACATCTCTGAGGAGCTGAAATGGTCAAACCACACGGACAGGAGGAGGTTGAAGAAAGTTGTCCTGTCCTTGAGGGCCCTCACAGTGTTCTACAGGAGCACCATGGAGAGCATAAAGTCGGGCTGCATCACAGCCTGGTACGGAAACTCCACCACAATTGGGTGTCTGCCCTCCGGGACAACTACTACAACACCATGTGTCGCAAGAAGGCCAATAAGATCATCTGGGACCCTAGCCTCCCGAGCTACGGACTGTTCTGCCCACTTTCATCACTCAGATGTGAGCAGTATAGGAATATCATGGCAAAACCTGAAAGACTGGCCAATAGCTTCTACCCCCAGACCATCAGGCTGCTGACTAGCCACCACTAGTCAGCTACATACTCCCACCCCTCCCCTCTCCCACATTGCCGGTCCCCCATGGACATCCCCCTCCCCCAACCTCAATGGACAATTACCCTGCCCCCTTCAAATGGACATTTTATAATTAGCCATCACTAGTCAGATACCTGCCCCCCCCACACACATTTTCCCTGTCCTTTTGTTATTATTTGTATTGTTTCATTCCTCCCTTTGACCTGCGCTGTTGGAGCTGAGCTATACTCTGCACAGAACTGTACCCTGGATGTACATCTCCAACCCTGTGCATATCACTAATAAACACTCTAAATATCTTAATCTAATTTAGGGTAGCCAAAATCAGCTATTTCATATAATGTAAAAGGCAGTTAATTTGATATTTTGTTTAATTTTTTCAAAACTATGTTGCACCAAAGACTGAAGCATGAAACAATATAATAACTGAGTAACAGCAAGTAACAACGCATTAATGGGCAAACTGCATCTCTCATTCAAGTGGTTAGCTCCACCTAGATCTTGAATTTGCGTTTACTTTTAAACTGCAGGAAAATGTGGCTTCTTTTGGCGCGTTTTAATTCCCGCCACGGCTAGTCTAGCCGGTTACACGTTATTCTTTATTTTTATTATATGATTGACGTGCGTTTGTATAGTCTATAATGGTTACCATTGGTGGAGACTGCGTGGTGGGCGGAGAACAGAATGACGATCGACCTTGTGGTGGCTACTCCCATTTACTATGGATATATATTTGTCCTTCCCTGCCCTTCCTCAAATTCAAAGAGCCGGTGTCCTAGCAAAACGTGAGGTGCTGTTTTTCTTTTACTTTTACAATTTGGCTTACTGTTTACAAGTAATTGACTATATCAATAGTCATATTGTATCATTGGGCTACTCGATATTTCAACTCACTGGATAAGAAGGCGTTTACGTTTAAGGACCAAATAACGAGTTTTCGCAAGATCCGGATGAGACGAGGATTGGTGCCGCATTTATTTCCTACAGCAACGTGGGTCACGCGCCAGATATAGTTGAACTGGATCCCAGATCGGAATATTTGTAGAATAAATCGTCAATTTCGTGGGATTACAAGAATGCTGCTGTCTAAATTAAACTCATTCACTCACATCTCCACCGTTGATATGCCGGCGAAAATCCAGCTTCAAGTTCACCAAGGTTAGATGACGCTTGTCTTGTAAATGGAGGTTCGCTATTAGCTAACGAGTAACATTAATGCTACCTTGCTACTAGGCTACCAATACTGTATTTTCCATTTGACCTAATCTACAGTAACCGTTTCCCTTTCGGGTATTTCAATTATTTGTATTCACACATGTAACATTACACTAACTATGTGGACGAGTTGTATTAATCGTATGTTCTTGTATATTTACAGGGAAAGAGAGGGAGCCTTTCGAGAAGCTTTACCAGGTTGGCTCTGTGCTGGGAAGTGGCGGTTTTGGAACGGTGTATTCTGGCACAAGAATTTCAGATGGAGCACTGGTTAGTATTTCTTACATTTTTATTGTCAACCGTCGCATTCTTTAAATATATCTTTTAAATACAAGTTGGCTAATCAATTCATATCTTTGCATATTTTCTCGTCTAATATCAGGTTTAATTGATCTGATCCTTTTTTTTCCCACACGCAGGTTGCTGTCAAACATGTGGCTAAGGATCGGGTCTCGGAGTGGGGAGAGCTGGTAAGGATGCTTTTGGTTGTGCATTTTAGTTTGAATAAATGTATAGTATGTTGTTCTCCAGGGGACTGTGGATCTGGCTCCATTCGTTCGTCACAAGCGATATCTCAAGACCGCACTGGCACGACTTTAATGAAACGGGCGAATGATGCATATTGCCATAGAGATCTGGCATCATAAAAAAATAAACTGTGACCCAAGACGGGAGCTATAGTAATTAACAGAAATGTTGGTCACATGCCATATCACAATTGGCCCGGGAGGAGCTGCATCATTCGTGGGGGACGACATGTTTATTATTGCCTTCCCACTATTGGCGGCAGAAATTAACCAGATTTCAATTTTCTTTTCAGCCAAATGGCTCTCGTGTCCCCATGGAGATTCTACTCATGAAGAAAGTTGGGAATGGAGCTCGGGGCGTGATAAAGATGCTGGACTGGTACGAGCGTCTTGACAGCTTTATTATTGTCATGGAACGGCCGGAGAAGGTCAAGGACCTTTTTGATTTCATCACTGAGAAAGGTGCTTTACCAGAGGAGCTGGCAAAGAACTTTTTCTGTCAGGTTCTTGAAGCCGTTCGACACTGCCACAACTGTGGGGTTGTACACAGGGACATCAAAGATGAAAACATCCTCATTGATCTTCAGACTGGCGAAATGAAGCTTATTGACTTCGGTTCCGGGGCATTGCTCAAAGACACTGTTTACACCGACTTCGATGGTAAGCATCCTCGTTGATATACTCTAATCATAGTCCGTTTTAGTGGTTCGCTGGATGTGTTGATTTTGGCGCCACCCTTTGGAGGGAAAGTGCATTTTTACAACTCAAAGTTTATAAACATTGTCACATGTCAGGCTCTCCTCCCACACATTCACTCTCACACACCCTACTGTCACGCTCACTGGCGCTTGACCTCAATAGAAGGCACGCAGTGATTATTTATCAATGTTTAATCCATATAATCACAGATTTATTTAATCAGTCCTTAATGTTTATTTTTTGTGTCCATTTTTGAAAGTGTTCTGTGCTAGTATTTCTTCATAGGAATTGAGCACATCTTTGAATTGAACCATTATTGTTATTTCTCTATCAAAAGGTACTAGAGTGTACAGTCCACCTGAATGGATCAAATACCATCGGTACCATGGGCGGTCAGCAACTGTTTGGTCTTTGGGTGTCCTGCTGTATGACATGGTGTGTGGAGATATCCCCTTCGAGCAGGACGAGGAGATTGTACAAGGCCAGGTGCTCTTCAGACGAAGAATCTCCACAGGTGAGCCCCAATAACTGGAACAAAACATCCTAAAACCTAATAGCTACACCAGTGAAATATATTGCTCATGTATTAGTCATTGGGTGACCAGTCTAAGCACTGACTAACCATTATCCCCATTCTTCTTCCAGAGTGCCAGCAGTTGATAAAGTTGTGCCTGTCCCTGAGGCCCGCTGAGAGGCCATCGTTTGAGGACATCATCAATCACCCATGGATGCAGAGCACAGTGTCCTCAGCAGAGCAGAGCACAGAGATCAGACTGCACAGTATCAGTCACGAGCCTACTGCGTTCACCACCGTCGTGGCCCAATGACTGTATTACTGCACTGACCGAGACTAGTAGAACAGAGCACAGAGATCAGACTGCACAGCATCAGTCACGAGCCTACTGCGTTCACCACCGTGGTGGCCCAATGACTGTATTACTGCACTGACCGAGACTAGTAGAACAGAGCACAGAGATCAGACTGCACAGCATCAGTCACGAGCCTACTGCGTTCACCACCGTGGTGGCCCAATGACTGTATCACTGCACTGACCGAGACTAGTAGAACAGAGGACTGACGTGGCTGTACACCAAAGACAATATGGACTATACAGAAGGAAGTTACATTTATTTAAATATCTCTTTCTCTTGTGGCCAGACCCCACCTGTTCACTCTCCTTTTGGACTTCATGAAAACGTAACATCTTTAATGGCTACTTAATTGGACACTGTAATATCAAAAGCTATTCTCACCCCTACGACGGACTTGCTCTGTAATATTGGCTGTGGTGTGGGAGTATGTACACCAGAAAGGACGAAGTCCATCCCTATTCATGTGATTTGTTCTGCTGAAGGCATGAACAAGTGGACCGTCTTTGTTACATAACTAGCTAGCTACCAACCAGCCATTGTACTCTGCCCCGCCTCACACAGGAAGCAAAGAGGAGCAAATCGAAGTGCCTTTGGTGTGTCAGATTGTTGGGGACCCTGGAAATACTTGAATTTCATGAAGCCAACATGTCACTTTTCTTCTTTTTACTTTACAAGGTTTTATTTCCTGCTTTTGTCTTATAGGACTAGATCAGTAAATCCTTTGCCATTTTCCAAAACCGACAGCAGCCAGAGAACCTCCTATAGTACACACAAACCTGTGCAAACAAAAACCGGAAGACTTACCTCACTCTCCTGCATCCACCTCCGAGCTTTTAACGCCTGTCTACACACAACTACCACTCACCCAGACGTGAATGCACACAGTAATGCAAAGAGCCACACGAAAATACTAAATGCTTTTTTGTTCGAGTAAACATGTCTATCTTTCACCTCACAGGCTAGGAATAAGGCTATTGTGAATAATATTTGTGTGAATTTTCTCACTCGAGCCGTGTGGAATTATTTATTTATTTATAGAGAATTTCGGCTGTATATTTCATTCCACAGTTGTTGAAGGGCCCACAGATTATTTAACTGTATTTTGACCATATTTATGGCTTGAAATCTTCTGAGCAGATGTTTGTGTATGTATGTATATATATATATGTATGTGTATGTGTGTGTGTGTGTGTGTGTGTAAATAACCTTCAAAGCACTTCCATTTTAATGTATGTTGAAAGTCTACTGATGGTAACTGTTAGTTATTTGTCTGCTGTTGATTTGGATGAATTGACAATGTTCTGAGTAAGCAAGTATGTGTCATACATCAACATTGTTTTCACCTCTTGTTGCATGATTGCAGCTTAGTTTGTTTTGTTTTCATCCAAATTAGAATTGTAAATGATATGAACTATTTTTATACGATTTCAATAAATATTTTTTTAACCTTGACTTTTTGCCCACTTGTTTTACTTCAGGAGCCTGGTAATTTCAACTACAAACACAAGTGACAAAATAGCTTGAAACCCAATCCTATTTCAGGTGTGAATTAGATTGACGTGGATGAATAACAAGAGAAGTTGCCACCAATGCTCCACACCTGCTCAGAGTTCACATAGCTCAACTCTTTCGTGTGTAAGAAGTGGGGTGTACACCATTACCATATGTCAAAGTTGACAAGGACAAAAGCTGACGAACATACGCACATCCAGGTACTTTTTGGAGTTGTAGGTGAACCACACCTGTCATATATTTGTGTTTTAGTCAATCAGTTGTGTTGTGACAAGGTAGGGGTGGTATACAGAAGATAGCCCTATTTGGTAAAAGACCAAGTCTATATTATGGCAATAACAGCTCAAATAAGCAAATAGTCCTGTAAGACATGAAGGTCGGTCAGTACGGAAAATGTAAAGAAGTTTGAAAGTTTCTTCAAGTGCAGTCGCAAAAACCATTAAGCGCTATGATGAACCTGGCTCTCATGAGGACCGCCACAGGAATGGAAGACAGTTACCTCTGTAGAGTTCATTAAAGTTACCAGACTCAGAAATTACACCCCAAATAAACTCTTCACAGATTTCAAGTAACAGACACATCTCAACAACTGCATTATGTAGTATGTAATTGCTTTATGTAGTAATCTATGTGTAGATTGTCTATCCTGTTTGCGTGTTTATGTAATTCTGTGTGATTATTTAGTTAGTAAATAAATAATTAAGCCAATTTGTGTATCGCTGATTCATCATGGAGACTAGAGTTTATGCAGATTTATAGGATTATGCGATGTTTAGAATGAGACTGATATGTGGTAAAAATACATTAATAAGTGACTTATCTATAGATATGAATATACCTTACAAGAGTTTAATTCAGGAGATAGTAACTCGTTAAATACGTTTTCCCGTGGTGCCCCAGATTACTACTTAATTGTTATATGATTAATTTAATTGCATAATAATTGAACGTGGTATGTAATTATTTTATAGAATAACAGTCAAACACATTAATGATAGTCAAGGCACGACACCATCCCATATGGTTTGGGCTTGGTGGGACTATTAATGACCCAACACACCTCCAGGCTGTGTAAGGGCTATTTGACCAAGAAGGAGAGTGATGAAGTGCTGCATCAGATGGCCTCGCCTCCACAATCCCCCGACCTCAACCAAATTGAGATGGTTTGGGATGAGTTGGACCGCAGAGTGAAGGAAAAGCAGCCAACAAGGGCTCAGCATATGTTGGAACTCCTTCAAGACTGTTGGAAAAGCATTCCAGGTGAAGCTGGTTGAGAGAATGCCAAGAGTGTGCAAAACTGTCATCAAGGCAAAGGGTGGCTATTTGAAGAACCTCAAATATGAAATATATGTTTCACACTTTTTTGGTTACTACATGATTCCATATGTGTTATTTCATAGTTTTGATGTCTTCACTATTATTCTACATTGTAGAAATTTGTAAAAATAAAGAAAAACCATTGAATGAGTAGGTGTTCTAAAACTTTTGACCGGTAGTGTATATTACAGTACATACTGATCACATTTCATGTGTATGATCATATATTTCGATACATTGAATGTTAATATTGTGAACCTATGTTATATATTTTTACCTCCTGTTTCAGGAAGTGATGTCACTGAGTAGCGCCCCAATATATAGGAACTTTCACCCCCACCTGGGATATGGATGCCCGATAAAGACCAAAGGGTCAAAATGTTGTTATAAATAAAATCAAACGGGAGCATGAGCAGCAGTGTGCAAAGTTGACAAGGAGACATGGTCCAGATTTCATTAGTCTCTCTATAAGTCAAGCTAAAAAACTTTGATTTATGTTCTTAAGGGTTTATCTAGAAAGCAGGTTACGTTTAATAAAAGGCGATTATACCGCGGGGGTCCTGGCCTCAGTCTGCAAATCTGTTATCACAACTTTACAAACATCATCTCAGAAGGCAGAGTAGATGCATCTACGAAGGTCTAGTAGTCCATATCTGTAGCGTTCGCATTTTGTATTTCGGTAGAGACAACATAGAGGTAGACAATTTTGTCACAAATTTTGGTGGTTTGTTTAGTAAGTATTCAAATACACCTACGTAGCCAGGCATGCCCTCATCTTAATTCCTTGAGCAGAGATGGCCCAGCATGTGGTCCTCTGCCTTGCTGGGGTCTGGAGAAGGGTCCAGACCCCAGCTTTGCCGACCTGGCCCCTCCTCTCTCCCCACCCGCCATGGGGGTCACGCTCCCCAAGCCTCTGTAATCCTCTGCCTATCCTTGCTCACTATACCTTAGTGGCTTATGCATGCTTCAGTATATGTCCAAAGCCCAGCTAGAGGACCTGTATGACCATGTGGGCTGCTGGATATTACTGTAAACAAACACTGTATTGTGGTTTTTAAGCCATTGCACTTTGGTTTATCTCACTGACATATTTCTCAACACTTGTCTAACCCTCTATCTGTATGCATCCTCTACCTGGAAAACATTTGCCTGTAGTAGAGATATCATCAAAACCACAGAACATTTCCTTTAGATGGCATAGTTATATAAGTTCTGAGAATCTGGGGGTGTACTACAATTGACATGTGGGTGGCTGCTTTGAATATTAACATCATACAGAAAGGCAATGTATTTTTAACTCCAACAAAGTCTATAATGTCAAATATGATACACAAACATGGAACCATTTTTGTTTTTCCCCATAAAGTGCTGCTGTCCGCCTTGTGATGGGACTGATAGAACTCAGTCAATGAAGGAGCCTACTCATTCGCTGAACTGAGGAAGGGAAAATCATGCAAACCTGTTTTACAATGAGAGTCAAATAAGGGTGTTGTATTTGCATGGATGGAGAATCGATGACTCATTCACTCCTCACCTATGGAGCTCCTTTGAATGGGGAAAATATGCATTTTGGATTGAGTCATCACAATAGCAGGACAAAGCCAATCTACAGTGAGGGACTGTTTGAGAATAAAATAACCCAATTTTCTCTCAGGTTGATTATTCCTGTAAGTATATACGGTGCAATGTAAACTTTTCCAAAATATGTTAACAAAATTATCATTGTACCATATTCATACATACAGTGCATTTAGAAAGTATTCAGACCCCTTGACTTTTACACATTGTGTTACAGCCTTTTTTCTAAAATGGATTAAATCGATTTTGTTTCTTCAATCTACACACAATACCTCATAATGTACAGCTATTTTCAGGTCTCTCCAGAGACGTTCGATCGGGTTCAAGTCCGGACTCTGGTTGGGCCACTCAAGGACATTCAGAGACTTGTCCCGAAGCCACTCCTGCATTGTCTTGGCTGTGTGCTTAGGGTCGTTGTCCTGTTGGAAGGTGAACGTCCGCCCCAGTCTGAAGTACTGAATGCTCTGGAGCAGGTTTTCATCAAGGATCTCTCTGTACTTTTCTCTGTTCATCCCTCCCTCAATTCTGACTAGTCTCCCAGTCTCTGCCGGTGAAACACATCACCACAGAATGATGCTGCCACCACCATGCTTTACCGTAGGGATGGTGCCAGGTTTCCTCCAGACGAGACACTTGGCATTCAGGCCAAAGAGTTCAATCTTGGTTTCATCAGACCAGAAAATCTTGTTTTCCATGGTCTGAGAGTCTTTAGGTGCCTTTTGGTAAACTCCAAGCGAGCTGTCATGTACCTTTTACTGAGGAGTGGCTTCCATCTGGCCACTCTACCATAAAGGCCTGATTGGTGAAGGGCTGTCTTTCTGAAAGGTTCTCACATCTCCACAGAGGAACTCTGGAGCTCTGTCAGAGTGAGTGGTTCTTGGTCACCTCCCTCTCCAAGGCCCTTCTACCGTAATTGCTCAGTTTTACCGGGCGGCCTGCTCTAGGAAGTGTCTTGGTGGTTCCAAACTTCTTCCATTTAAGAACGATGGAGCCCACTGTGTTCTTGGGGACCTTCAGTGCTGCAGAAATGTTTTTTGGTACACTTCCCCAGATCTGTAGCTCAACAAAATCCTATCTCGGAGCTCTATGGACAATTCCTTCGACCTCACGGCTTGGTTTTTGCTCTGACATGCACTGTCAACTGTGGAACCTTATATAGTCAGGTGTGTGCCTTTTCAAATCATGTCCAATCAATTGAATTTGCCACAGGTGGACTCCAATCAAGTTGTAGAAACATCTGAAGGAGGATCCATGGAAACAGGATACACCTGAGCGCCCGAGTCTCATAGCAGAGGCTCTGAGTACTTACAGTTGAAGTCGGAAGTTTACATACACTTAGGTTGCCCAAGGAAGCGAAGGTAACCTAACTGAATGATTACCGCCCTGTGGCACTCATGTCGGTAGCCATGAAGTGCTTTGAAAGGCTGGTAATGGCTCACATCAACAGCATCCTCCCGGACACCCTATACCCACTCTAATTCGCATACCGCTCCAACAGATCCACAGATGACGCAATCTCAATCACACTCCACACTTCCCTTTCTCACCTGGACAAAAGGAACACCTACAGTTGAAGTCAGAAGTTTACATACACTTATGTTGGAGTCAATAAAACTAGTTTTTCAACCACTCCACAAATATCTTGTTAACAAACCATAGTTTTGGCAAGTCGGTTAGGACATCTACTTTGTGCATGACACAAGTAATTTTTCCAACAATTGTTTACAGATTATTTCACTTATAATTCACTGAATCACAATTCCAGTGGGTCAGAAGTTTACATACACTAAGTTGAATGTGCCTTTAAACAGCTTGGAAAATTCCAGAAAATGATGTCATGGCTTTAGAAGCTTCTGATAGGCTAATTGACATCATTTGAGTCAATTGGAGGTGTACCTGTGGATGTATTTCAAGGCCTGCCTTCAAACTTAGTGCGTCTTTGCTTGACATCATGGGAAAATCCAAAGAAATCAGCCAAGACCTCCGGAAAAAATATTGTAGACCTCCACAAATCTGCTTCATCCTTTGGAGCAATTTCCAAACACGTGAAGGTACCACATTAATCTGTACAAACAATAGTACGCAAATATAAACACCATGGGTCCACGCAGCCATCATACCGCTAAGGAAGGAGACGCGTTCTGTCTCCTAGAGATGAATGTGCTTTGGTGCGAAAAGTGCAAATCAATCTTAGAACAACAACAAATTGACCTTGTGAAGATGCTGGAGGAAACCGGTACAAAATAATCTATATCCACAGTAAAATAAGTCATATGTCGACGTAACCTGAAAGGCTGCTCAGCAAGGAAGAAGCCAGTGCTCCAAAACCGCCATAAAAAAAAGCCAGACTACTGTTTGCAACTGCACATGGGGACAAAGATCGTACTTTGTGGAGAAATGTCCTCTGATCTGATGAAACAAAAATATAACTGTTTGGCCATCGTTGTGTTTGGAGGAAAAAGGCGGAGGCTTGCAAGCCGAACAACACCATCCCAACCATGAAGCACAGGGGTGGCAGTATCATGTTGTGGGTGTGCTTTGCATGGCTGCAGGAGGGACTGGTGCACTTTACAAAAAAGATGGCATCATGAGGCAGGAAAATTAAGTGGATATATTGAAGCAACATCTCAAGACATCAGTCAGGAAGTTGAAGCTTGGTTGCAAATGGGACTTCCAAATGGACAATGTCCCCAAGCATACTTCCAAAGTTGTGGCAAAATGGCTTAAGGACAACTTTGTAATGGCCACTCAAGGTATTGGAGTGGCCATTGCAAAGCCCTGACCTCAATCCTATAGAAAATGTATGGGCAGAACTGAAAAAGCGTGTGCGAGCACGGAGGTCTACAAACCTGACTCATTTACACCAGCTCTGTCAGGAGGAAGGGACAAAATTCACCCAACTTATTGTAGGAAGCTTGTGGAAGGCTACCCGAAACGTTTGACCCAAGATTTAAAAAAATTAAAGGCAATTCTAGCAAATACTAATTGATTGTATGTAAATTCCTGACCCACTGGGAATGTGATGAAAGAAATAAAAGCTGAAATAAATAATTCGCTCTATTATTTTTCTGACATTTCACATTCTTAAAATTAAGTGATGATCGTAACTGTCCTAAAACAGGGAATTTTTACTAGGATTAAATGTCAGAAATTGTGAAAAACTGAGATTAAATGTATTTGGCTAAGGTGTATGTAAACCTCTGACTTCAACTGTATGTAAATAATGTATTTCAGTTTGCAATTTTTTTTCTAAAACCTGTTTTGGCTTTGTCATTATGGGGTATTGTATGTAGGTTGATGAATATAAAAAAAAAAAAATCAATTTTAGGATAAGGCAGTAACGTAATGAAATGTCTGAATGCATTGTATGTCACCTGTCGCTTATTTTCCCGCTATACTCGACTTGAGTTTGTTGAATCACTGATGTGATCTTCCTGTCAAGTTTTGAGTCCCCTTGGGCTTGTGTGGCGGGGGAGATCTTTGTTGGCTATATACTCAGCCTTGTCTCAGGGTGGTAAGTTTGTGTCCTGTTAATATACATTTGCTGGTGTGGGGGCTTTGCTTTGGCCATCCTGCCTGGTTGGCCCTGTCTAGGGGTATCTTTGGATGGGGCCACAGTGTTCCCTGACCCCCCCCCCCTGTCTCAGTCCCCAGTATCTATGCTGCAATAGTTTATGCCCCGGTGGGCTAGGGTCAGTCTGTCCTCTCTGGTGTATTGTGACCTCAATTTCTCCTGTCCTACCTGTTGTACTGTGTGATCTTAGGCATGCTACCTCTAATTCTCTTCTATCTCCCTCCTTCTCTCTGCCCCCCCTCCCGGAGGACCTGAGCCCTAGGACCATGCCTCAGGACTACCTGGGCTGACGACTCCTGGCTGTCCCTGTTCCCAGTCTACCTGGTCGTGCTGCTGATACAGTTGCTGCTGTTCTGCCTGCGGCTGTGGAACCCTGACCTGTTACACCGGACGATCTACCTTGTCTCGGACCTGCTGTTTCGACTCGCTCTCTCGCTCTCGGAAAATGCATGAGTTAATAGTGTTGTGTTAACAGTATTGTTCATCTTAAATTATATCTGTAGAACTCTGACCATTGTTTATGGCTGATTATTTGCAGCTACTACAGGAGGTTGGTGGCACCATAATTAAGGAGAATGGGCTCGTGGAAACGGCTGGAGCGGAATTGGTGGAATGGTATCAAATACATCCATTCCATTCACTCGTTTCCAGGCATTATTATGAGCCGTCCTCCTCTCAGCAGCCTCCACTGCCTTCTACATGCTCATTCCTGTATACCACGCCCTGCAAAACAGTTATTGGAAACAGAGAGAAACTCCAGCTGTTGAAGGAATCCCCGCCTCCCAAATCTTTCTCAAGAACTTCTTCTGAAGAACTCAAGAAACACGCATATATACCATATTTCCAAACACAGGCAACAATCCAAAATTGCTAGTCATAATATGGCCTGACGAGTCCTGGCTGTCGATTGTTTTGGACATCATACACAACATGAACACAGGAACACCCCTGTATAATTAGCTGCTTAACATTTACTTTAAGGGATGTGCTTTCACAAGGTATGTTTTGTATGCTGCCCAAAACTATTGTTTTTCACTCACTCACTCACTCACTCACTCACTCACTCACTCACTCACTCACTCACTCACTCACTCACTCACTCACTCACTCACTCACTCACTCACACACACACACACACACACACACACACACACACACACACACACACACACACACACACACACACACACACACACACACACACACACACACACACACACACACACACACACACACACACACACACACACACACACCGCACTGAGGGAGTGGAAGTCATTCCGTTGGAGCACAGTGCTCTGTAAGGTCAGTGTGATCCGTCTCTCTCTGTATAGCAGTGTGTTATACTAGTCAGTGATCCTGGTCCTCATCACTGCCTGCATGTGTGGCCTGGATCTCAAATACCCTCTGCAAAGCGTCTGCTCCTAAAAGAACATTCAAAACTGTTTCCCATCATAAGTGTATCAAATGCTGCAATTTTTATTTGGCTCACATCTCATGCTTTATACTCTCCTCTGTGAATGTTAGATATAATCAACTGTACCGCAGAGTTTCTAGCTGCACTTGTTCAAGGCATGGCAGTTGTTCTCACATTTTTGTGAATGAGTCAGACTAATTAGAGAGGGCGGACAGCTATCCCAGCTATCCACCCCAGCACTTTCACATCTGTGAAGGATCCAACGGTTGGCCAGCCAGCCAGCCACCCTCCTACTGCAACAAGCCAGTACATGGGAGAGCTGCCTGAGAGGAAGGCTGGCTATAGTGTGGGAGATGACTAAGTCAATGTTTGCCTACAGCATGCCTCAGAGGTTTCCAAGGCAGGAATGAATCGTCTCAGGGTGACCCTAAATCCTTGGGGCGGGCGCTACCTGCAGTGTCCCTATCTCCGCCTGCGGGGAGTGCTGCATTCCTGCTGCCTGACTCACAGCTCCACACATTGTGTTGGCCAGATTGGCTATTAAGGGAAAGGTCAGCTTTCTCTCTCAAGCAAACAGGCAAACAGGATGACATGGAGCGCAGGGCAGAGGGGAGGGGCGTGGTGACCAGACCACAAGCAGATTCCTGTCACTCCCCTTCTGACGCAGAGGGAGGGAGACACACATCAATAGTCTGAACGGCAACTGTCAGCATGAGCCTGTTGACTCACCCCTTGGACTCATCCATTTGTAAATAACATTGTTTATATACAAGAGGAGATGTTATTGACGGGTTGTCTTGTCTTTTACATCTTTGTTTATGTACAGTTGCTTTGGAAACCTCACCGGGGGCTCTATTCAATCTGTATCATGGAAGTTCAGAGTTACAGCATGATTGAAATTTAAAGGTAATGTTCTCGCTTTAGCGGAGACCACGTTCACGGTAAAGGCTGCATATGCCGGCTCAATCAGAAATGACCTTTACATTTCTATTGTGCAATCTGTAACACTTCAGCAATATAGATTGAATAGAGTCCTGAGAGAGTTTTCAGAGTTTTGAATGATAGTGAACTCCTAAGCTGTATGAACATTACGTTAAAAACGGCTTTTGGTGGCATGCTGGACACATCAGCAAAACACCATATTCAACCCTAGAATAGTCTTGGTTGGAAGGTCTATTGGTCTATAGTCTATTGTCTATTGGTCCCATTCCAGCCATTACAATGAGCCTGTACTCCTGTAGCTCCTCCTACCAGCTTCCTCTGGCTACAATTGTTTATGGCATTCTACCTCACTATTCTCTCTTCCTCTCTCTCTGTTGAAATATTTGTCATAGTCATCCCCATAACCACCCCCATGCATTCCCATCAACCCCTCCCACTAATTTCCCGTAAACTAGTGCATCACTCACTTCCTCATTCCTGTGAGAGTAGTTGCGGAGATGCTGATGTGTCAATACTTGCTTCTGCTTGTTGTTTTCCATTTGTGGTTTTCACAGTCAAGCTAACATGTACTTTGTCATACAATTACATGGCTATTTATGATAAGTACCACGTATGCAAAGTCTTCCAAGGAATGTGCCCCTGTAACTGAATTCTTAGGCTTTTTGACAGTTTCATTCAAGTCTTGTATTACTCATTAAGATAGTGGAAGAGGAAGTTGGGGTTAGGAAAGTTCCAATTTACAATAATGAAGAACTTAAAAGTTGACAACAGGAATTGAACCTTGACTCGTGTGGCTGTAACACATTTGTTCCTCTGAGGCTACAGCCTACCTCCAGAACACATTCAGGTCAATGGTAGTGTGATGGGCCGGATGGGTTCCTGTCTGTCTTTCTCCTCTCAGCCAGCCACTCCAGTCGTTAGGACAGGATGTTATCACACTGGGATGACTGAGAAAAAGGAGTGAAGCACGCTGGCACAGACCTTTGTCTCCAGGGGGGATGCAACCGTATTATCTGCACTTAACAGATCTACTCTAAAGGTCCTCTGCCAAATCACTGGCATGAACACGTGGACAAGGAAATGTGCTAGTGTCAGGGGGAAAACACGCAATAAAGGGAGATAACGTAGTAACAGCGCTTTGAAGCTAAAGAAAAAGAGACATCCAAATCCCTTGGTGTTCTAGTTGCTCTGTTGTTTGTGCTGGACTTTACACCCATGACAGAGCCCTGTTTGTAGACTGTGGGGGAGGTTCCCTGAAGTGTTCTTTATTGACATGCTGACAACTGGCATTACTGACAAGACTGGTGGCCTTTCTTCAAAAATCAAACAACATATTAGGAAACACTAACATTCCCAACATGCATTTGTTTTCAGGAAAGGGGGTAACCTGGGCATATCGGTAAATGCAAACGGCTGATTCTGATTCAGCCCATTGCAACACATCATCCTAAACTCCACTTCATGTTTAATGTGTGTAACGTGTATGCTCCTCTCAAACCTCTCCCAAACTCTTGACGGAACTTTTTTCTATTTAAAAATGTAATTAAATCCACAGTAACACAGTGAAACTACACTGTCAATTGTCGGCGACTTTTCACTCACGATTCTGACTGACTGTCTGTATAGTTCCCTCTATTCTGTAGTGTAACCAAGTGTAGTGACCACTCTATCGTACAGCTGAAGGAGGAGTGTTTCTGAGGGCAGCTGCTCTGCCTCCATCTGGTCTTCCCTCAGGTTGGGAAGCTGCTTGTGATGAACGGCAGCCACTGGACTGGGATGAGGAGCGTGGTGGAGGAGCTTGGACGGAGGGGACACAGGGTGGTGGTGGTGGTGATTTCAGGGGTAGCAGCAGGGGGCCTTCACAGCACTACATCACCCTGACCTCCCTGTGTGGCATTACTACCAAACCCTGACAGTGCTTAGGCACTACATCCAGCATGCCTGTAACAAACCTCCTATATAACAAGAAGCTGATGCAAACTGATCCCTTTTAGCCTGTTGGTCTCATCGTTGGAGACTCTCTCTTCATCCATAACTTCCCCCTGTGTGGTGTAGAATTTGAGGCCAGCCAGTGCCCATTCCCTGCCTCCTATGTCCCTTTACACTACACAGACCACATGACCTTGAGACAGAAGAGTGTCAACTTCCTGTTGGCCCTGCTTCAGCCCGTCTTGCAGATACCTGTACTCAGGAGTCAATGCCATCGCCTCAGATGTCCTACATAGGGAGACGACTATTCCACAGCTGATGAGCAAGACATCGATTTGGTTCATGCACTTTGATTTCTCACCGCCAGCTGAGAAAGCTCAACAGTTCTTTGATGTCTTCCGGCAGGTTCTTCAACGAGTTGTGTGGAGATATATTGGAGCTATGCCTGAAAATCCTCCAGAGAATGTCAAGGTGATGAGCTGGCTCCCCCAGAACGATCTATTGGGCCATCCCACCGTCAAGACCTTCATCACACATGGAGGGATCCACATGGGATCCACGAGGGGATCTGCAACGGTGTGCCCATGGTGATGATGCCCTTTTTTGGTGACCAGTGTGGCAACGTGCAGCACAAGGCATGGGAAAAGTCCTCAGTATTAATGATGTGACCTCAGACAAAATTCTGAAGGCCCTTAATAAGATAATCAATGACAAAACGTACAAGGAGTAGATTAGGAAGCTTTGGGCCGTGCATAAGGACTGTCCTGATAATTTTACATTTACATTTACATTTAAGTCATTTAGCAGACACTCTTATCCAGAGCGACTTACAAATTGGTGCATTCACCTTATGACAGCCAGTGGAACAGCCACTTTACAATAGTGCATCTAAATCTTTTAAGGGGGGGGAAGGGGGGTGAGAAGAATTACTTTATCCTATCCTAGGTATTCCTTAAAGAGGTGGGGTTTCAGGTGTCTCCGGAAGGTGGTGATTGACTCCGCTGTCCTGGCGTCGTGAGGGAGTTTGTTCCACCATTGGGGAGCCAGAGCAGCGAACAGTTTTGACTGGGCTGAGCGGGAACTGTACTTCCTCAGTGGTAGGGAGGCGAGCAGGCCAGAGGTGGATGAACGCAGTGCCCTTATTTGGGTGTAGGGCCTGATCAGAGCCTGGAGGTACTGAGGTGCCGTTCCCCTCACAGCTCCGTAGGCAAGCACCATGGTCTTGTAGCGGATGCGAGCTTCAACTGGAAGCCAGTGGAGAGAGCGGAGGAGCGGGGTGACGTGAGAGAACTTGGGAAGGTTGAACACTAGACGGGCTGTGGCGTTCTGGATGAGTTGTAGGGGTTTAATGGCACAGGCAGGGAGCCCAGCCAACAGCGAGTTGCAGTAATCCAGACGGGAGATGACAAGTGCCTGGATTAGGACCTGCGCCGCTTCCTGTGTGAGGCAGGGTCGTACTCTGCGGATGTTGTAGAGCATGAACCTACAGGAACGGGCCACCGCCTTGATGTTAGTTGAGAATGACAGGGTGTTGTCCAGGATCACGCCAAGGTTCTTAGCGCTCTGGGAGGAGGACACAATGGAGTTGTCAACCGTGATGGCGAGATCATGGAACGGGCAGTCCTTCCCCGGGAGGAAGAGCAGCTCCGTCTTGCCGAAGTTCAGCTTGAGGTGGTGATCCGTCATCCACACTGATATGTCTGCCAGACATGCAGAGATGTGATTCGCCACCTGGTCATCAGAAGGGGGAAAGGAGAAGATTAATTGTGTGTCGTCTGCATAGCAATAATCCATTTAACCTGGCGATCTTCTGGACTGAGTTTATTAAGAGGCACAAAGGAGCAGGTCATGTGAGGGCAGCTGGTTTCAGTACCCCTGCCTGGATCTCTTCACCCTGCTCATCATCTTAGTTATAACTGTTGTCATGGCAACTGTGTTTCCACCACTGCTGCTTTAAGAGGAATCAGTAAATGCACTGTAGCCTAGTAGGGTTTTCTCTAAGGTGTGTAAATAAAATAACATAGGTAGGTTAAATGAAAGTAATGCCTGACAGAGGTTTGCCGAAAACACACTTTATTTTCAAAAGACGGTGTAGAATAAAAAATGAGGTGATTCGTAGTAAACACATTTGATTTGACAGTTTAGTTTTTACAGTCTATGGACAAAACAGAGTGGTGTAGGGATTGCAGCAGGAAAGTGAGTCAGGCAGGGAAGCTACTCCGAGTCCTGTCTCAGTGCTGTTGTCCTTCCCTGTTCTCTCATGCAGAGCTGGAGCATTGTGACCCACTTCCACCCTGTCATGACCCACTTCCTGTCATTCCTTCCTGACCTGGCGCCTCTGTCTGCAGTCTCTGCCACTCTCACCACAGTGCCCAGCTATCTGGGCCACTTGTGTAACCAGCTTGTTAACTCCAATAGTTTGCTTTTAGTCCGTGATCAGAGTTGAAGGCTAATCCACGACAACCATTCTCTCAAGCGTTCTCAACTACCTTTGCCAATAATTTGTCCAAGAATGTGAGCACACTGGCAAGGAAACAAACAGTGGAGTCATTCATGGAGAAAATAGGTACAATTCTTTGTCAGCTTTTGGGAGTCATGCGGAGCCATTTCTGAGAAAGGAAACCTATGACCAAAAACTGTCTGCTTAGTGATCACTGGAATAATACATATCCTGACCCCTAGAGCAACTTTTGTCAGGAACAAACACAGTTCATTTTCCACTGCTGCAGTCCAGGAAGTAAAGAGGAATAGAGCCAGAGCCTTGCGGGAAATGCAGCCCATTGGGAGTGACCTGTGTGTCCGTCTGTTTGATGACCCAACTCCTGGAATGTGTGGCACCGAGCGAACAATAACAAAGAGCTCTGATGACAGCAGGATAAAACACAGGCAGAGTAGACAACAGCACTGCCAGGGACAGAGAGGGCGAGATAACATCCAGGTCAAAGTGGCTGTTGTGTGTGTTTGTTCTTAAGGATAGTCAATCTGGCCCCATTGTCTCCTCAGAGAGTTGGTAGATCATGAACAAAGAAACAAATGGCTAAACATAGGCATAGGCTACCTTAAAAGGATCAGGATTGAGACCATACATGAGTATTTTGATGGCTAATACAACAGTTGCATATCTCAAGTATATTGGTATCGTTTTCAAAAACTATCCATTCACTGATAAGCACAGTGTTATGCCCACTGTTTGACCTCTGCAAAAGGCCCAAATGAGAATGATGAGAGATACTGGTTTTTCATAATCATTCTGAAAAACCTTTGACATTTTATTTTTTGAAATCTCCAAGAGATCTCCAAAGAGTTAGATATAGGACTCGAGATGGATGAAACCTGTTTTGGCATGGAAATTGCCATTGAGGGCTTCCACCATTTTAAAGTAGTCAACTGGGTGGGACTTCCTATGGGTGAAGGAAGAATCACATGATTCCATCTGGGTCATCAGGAGGGATCAGCTAATTAATTAATTCCGTGGCAGTAAATTGCCAACCTTGGCTTAATACCTGCTCAAACACACTAGGTGGCAGTATGCACCCTTTTCAGTTTGTTTGCCAACTCAACTGTTGCCGCCTGCTATAAACCACCTTCTGCCCCCAGCTGTGCCCTGGACACCATATGATCACTGAGTGATCACTGCCTAAATTGCCTGCGTCCGTAATGGTCAAGCGACCACCCCTCATCACTGTCAAACGCTCCCTAAAACACATCAGTGAGCAGGCCTTTCTAATCGACTTGGCCCGGGTATCCTGGAAGGATATTGACCTCATTCCATCAGTAGAGGATACCTGGTTATTCTTTAAAAGTGCCTCACCATCTTAAATAAGCATGCCCCATTCAAAAAATGTAGAACCAGGAACAGATATAGCTCTTGGTTCACTCCAGACCTGACTGCCCTTGACCAGCACAAAAACATCCTATAGCGTAGTGCATTAGCATCGAATAGCCCACGCGATATGCAACTTTTCAAGGAAGTTAGGAACCAATATATACAGGCAGTTAGGAAAGCAAAGGATAGCTTTTTCAAGCAGAAATTTGCATCCTGTAGCACTAACTCCAAAAAGTTCTGGGAGACAGTAAAGTCCATGGAGAATAAAAGCACCTCCTGCCAGCTGCCCACTGCACTGAGGCTAGGAAACACTGTCACCACCGATAAATCCGCAATAATTGAGAATTTTAATGAGCATTTTTGCTACGGCTGGCCATGCTTTCCAACTGGCTACCCCTACCCTGGTCAACAGCCCTGCACCCCTGACTGCAACTTGCCCAAGCCTCCCCACTTCACCCAAATCCAGATAGCTGAAAAGATCAGCTACTACTTCAAAATGGAGATTGCCTCAATAGCACTGCCTGTGTGCTGATGTCTTTATCATTCTCTACGGACATATCTTACCGTTTACTCTCACCTAGTGTTCAAACTAAGGAACTGCATTTTATACATGCTAATACCATTCTCCATGTTTGAGAAATAGCAGTTATTGTGATATACTTTCCAAATAAATGACCCCTGTTTGAACTCATCATAATTCTACATTATTAAACTTGGTTGATCCCTGCCAGTCATTTGAATAAGTTGCGAAGAAATCAACAGCAAAGTGCTAATGAAAACTGATGATTATTTCTACTTTTCTCACTTGGTGCGATTCCTGCATTTCATTAGATCTGTAGATCTGCTATTCACTTAATCTGTACCGTCAGACAGGCTATGTGAACAATTCCACATCAAATTCAACATTACAGCACATACATCCTACAGACATGATGGGCATAGATGGATGACAGACATTACACTCATCCTTGGATAGTATGGACCCATTGGCTTCATCTATAGACTAGTATCTAAATACACTAGTATCATAAAGGACAGTGTCGGTCAGACGAAGAGAGGGTTGTCTTGGACTCTTACTCCAGCAGCCACACTTCCATCAGAGCGCTCATCACTCTTGGTCCTCAGCACAATGTGACTGCTCCTATGTGAATTCAAATCCAGACATCAGTGCAAACACAAATAACACTGCTGTGGAAAATTCTGCCACCACAACACCATCCAGAACATTTCTGTATCAGTCAATTAATAATATTGTGACAAAAATATGCATGTCTGTCTGTGTGTATAACTGACATAAGCTCCAAATGTGCCCAGTTCACATATGCAAGTGCTGAGTTTTAGCAGAGTTCCCCGTTCCAGGATGTAGTTGTGCACAGGCTGGATATTATCCATCCAGACGTAAGCTGCCCTCTATATGTCATCTTTCACACCCTTCAGTATCTGAAAGATCTCAGCTCCGTAGATGTGATTGCCTACAGGAGGAGGAATTCTACACATCAGCAGGCAGGCCAGAGCATGACGGTGTCAGGGGTCACGAGAGACTAGGTGCATTCGTTTTACCTCGCCTGGGACATAGAGTGGGTAGAGTTTGTACATTGTAGACAATTCCAATGGTCTTAAAGTGATATCTCAGCTCACCCAGGGCACCAGGCAACCTTTAGTTAATGTACCCATTGTAAGAAGAAAGAAAGAGCTGAGGTCCTCTTACCTCCCACCTTCCCTCTGTGGCTTCAGGACAAACTGGTCTGGTTCTGCAAAAGCCATAGACAGTCTTGTCACCTTCTGGTCCCTGTTGTGACCAAGTAAAGTCATTGAAAAATAAATGAAACTATTTACAACAACATTGTAAAGAGAAGAGGTAATATATGTAAACACTTAGCCAGGTTCTCTTACCATGTCTAATGTATACAGCCCAGCAAATGTGGCCCGGATCTGGTCCACAACATCAGGTTCACCAGGAAAGAACCTCTCCAGAACACCCGGTCTGGCCAGTTCCTGTTGGACCTTCTTGGTGCCAGCCAGGTGGGTACTGATATCTGGACACTTCACAGCCAGAGAGCGCTCCATCATGAGACGAGCCTCCCAGCTCTACACAAAATCATATAGGGAAGATTATTACTGCTGAATCAAAGGGCCTGATCCAATCCAACAGTATCATCATCATAGATAGAGGAACTGGGAAGTGGTCTGTGAGTTTAATGGGGACATACATTACAGTCAATGATACACTGACTACTGAGAAAGGTTTAAATAAAATAAAATAAATGCTGTAAGCCCTTTATTTAACCAGGCAGGTCAGTTAACAAATTCTTACTTACAATGACAGCCAACCGGGGAACAGTGGGGCAGTGGGGCAGAATGACAGATTTTTACCTTGTCAGTTTAGGGATTCAATCCAGCAACCTTTCAGTTACTGGCCCAACACTCTGACCACGAGGCTAACTGCCACCACAGGTGAGGTACGATGACAGGATGTTACCATCTAACCTGTTCTGTGTAGTTCTGAGGAATGTACCTATAGCGGAAATATACAATAGCAACCTCTTCCATCTCTGCAGAGAGAATGAGTTTGACTTGCTTAAATGCAAACAAGCTTCATGTCAGTAACAATCCATCAATTACTATAGTATGTTTGTTAGAAATCAGGGAAGTGGGTTCAATCCATCTGAATGTATGCACACATGACAGTCGCTTTGGATAAAAAATGGTACTATAGCACGTACACAAATCGCCTCGTTTTCATCAAGGAATCCCATCTTCGATACATCGTCAAACCGTCTTCATATAACAGGAATTTGTCTGCAAAAAAAACACTCATGACTTCATTGTGCGAGAACAGATAATAATTCACTTGACTAATAAGCACCAAGGAATCCAATCAAACTTACCTGTTCCATAGCTCATTCTCAATATATCTATGGCCAAAAATGCTTCAACCAGAAACAGAACCACTGCTCTGCAGTGAATGAAAGTTAGATGGTTAACCTTGCCAGTTGGAGCTTGAATCATTTACATTTGAAGTGATGTGAAAACCTTATGACACCCACCTCTCCGTGCCATAGAGGTCCCAAGCTTTAGCTAGTCCCTTTGCCAGACTTGCAGAAGGGTTGTCGTCTAGGACATGCTTGATCCAAAACTATGGACATTTTTCAGAAAGTAGTGTGAACATCCTATCTTAATTGTTCCTAAATTAGATGAATACAAATGTTCTTAATATCTGATATAGTTCATTAACATTTCAATAGAACTACAACACCCTACCTGGGTCTCCCCAGTGAAAAGTGGTGGAATTGCCCTGTCGCCCTTTCCTGCAGTAAACGACCTAGTGACCTCATGTTATTCATATTTTTCATAATTAATAAACATTATTTCAAAAACCAACCGAAAAGTTGGTTTTTGAAAAAACCAACCGAAAAGTGTTTCTATGTCAAGCACTTTTGTTGTATTTATATCTTCTGTGATGTATATAAACTGTAATATTGGGATGCAAACTCAAAATAATCATACATTTCAACTCTATCTGACATGGTGACAGATGCCTTTTTTAAACCCATAACCATGTGTGTGAGGTGTATACTTTTGTTTCAAAGTAGATTTGTTCAAGACTACCAAGAAACACTGTGTGACCCTGATTTAGCCCACTGCAGTAAACGGTTCATTAAAACTATAAAACCTACCTGGGTCCTCCCCTCTTGTATGCCATGTCTGTGTATGTTGAATAAACTGCCAGCGAAATCGTCCACTTTGATAGTGCTGTTCAAATAAATTGGCTACAATCCCTCTATTGCACTAGTCTTTTCTGCTTGGTCATACAGCTCTCTGTATAACCTGGCTAGAACGTTCTCCAGCCTGGCTGATCTTGTCCACCAGTCGGTTGTAGTGTGTTTGTACTGCTAGAGCCCGGTGGAAGGTATCCTTGGGCACCGGCGAGGGGAAAAGTGTGAACGGGGCATAGGTCACCACCTGAACCCAGACAAAATGAACAGCAGCTCTGATGACTATTTGTTCAATTTCGATAAACATGGACACGTTCAAAATAGTATGTATGCTGGCAAACAGACACAGTTCTGGACATGTGATAGTCTCAACTGTTATTGTGTAGCATGCTAGTGTGGTGAAAGCCAAACGGGAAATGCTTAGTGAGCGGTCTTGACATGCAAAGATGACCCAGGTGCATTATCTAGATCAGGGCTCTCCAACCCTGTTCCCGGAGAGATACCTTCCTGTATGTTTTCACTCCAACCCTGTTCCCGGAGAGATACCTTCCTGTATGTTTTCACTCCAACCCTGTTCCCGGAGAGATACCTTCCTGTATGTTTTCACTCCAACCCTGTTCCCGGAGAGATACCTGCCTGTATGTTTTCACTCCAACCCTGTTCCCGGAGAGATACCTTCCTGTATGTTTTCACTCCAACCCTGTTCCCGGAGAGATACCTTCCTGTATGTTTTCACTCCAACCCTGTTCCCGGAGAGATACCTGCCTGTATGTTTTCACTCCAACCCTGTTCCCGGAGAGATACCTTCCTGTATGTTTTCACTCCAACCCTGTTCCCGGAGAGATACCTGCCTGTATGTTTTCACTCCAACCCTCTTCCCGGATAGATACCTTCCTGTATGTTTTCACTCCAACCCTGTTCCCGGAGAGATACCTGCCTGTATGTTTTCACTCCAACCCTGTTCCCGGAGAGATACCTGCCTGTATGTTTTCACTCCAACCCTGTTCCCGGAGAGATACCTGCCTGTATGTTTTCACTCCAACCCTGTTCCCGGAGAGATACCTTCCTGTAGGTTTTAACTCCAACCCTGTTCCTGGAGAGATACCTGCCTGTATGTTTTCACTCCAACCCTGTTACCGGGGAGATACCTGCCGGTAGGTTTTCACTCCAACCCTGTTCCCGGAGAGATACCTGCCTGTAGGTTTTCACTCCAACCCTGTTCCTGGAGAGATACCTGCTTGTAGGTTTTCACTCCAACCCTGTTCCCGGAGAGATACCTGCCTGTATGTTTTCACTCCAACCCTGTTCCCGGAGAGATACCTGCCTGTATGTTTTCACTCCAACCCTGTTCCCGGAGAGATACCTTCCTGTATGTTTTCACTCCAACCCTGTTCCCGGAGAGATACCTTCCTGTATGTTTTCACTCCAACCCTGTTCCCGGAGAGATACCTTCCTGTATGTTTTCACTCCAACCCTGTTCCCGGAGAGATACCTGCCTGTATGTTTTCACTCCAACCCTGTTCCCGGAGAGATACCTGCCTGTAGGTTTTCACTCCAACCCTGTTCCTGGAGAGATACCTGCCTGTATGTTTTCACTCCAACCCTGTTCCTGGAGAGATACCTGCCTGTATGTTTTCACTTCAACCCTGTTACCGGGGAGATACCTGCCGGTAGGTTTTCACTCCAACCCTGTTCCCGGAGAGATACCTGCCTGTAGGTTTTCACTCCAACCCTGTTCCTGGAGAGATACCTGCCTGTAGGTTTTCACTCCAACCCTGTTCCCGGAGAGATACCTGCCTGTATGTTTTCACTCCAACCCTGTTCCCGGAGAGCTACCTTCCTGTATGTTTTCACTCCAACCCTGTTCCCGGAGAGATACCTTCCTGTATGTTTTCACTCCAACCCTGTTCCCGGAGAGATACCTTCCTGTATGTTTTCACTCCAACCCTGTTCCCGGAGAGATACCTTCCTGTATGTTTTCACTCCAACCCTGTTCCCGGAGAGATACCTTCCTGTATGTTTTCACTCCAACCCTGTTCCCGGAGAGATACCTTCCTGTATGTTTTCACTCCAACCCTGTTCCCGGAGAGATACCTGCCTGTAGGTTTTCACTCCAACCCTGTTCCTGGAGAGATACCTGCCTGTATGTTTTCACTCCAACCCTGTTCCTGGAGAGATACCTGCCTGTATGTTTTCACTCCAACCCTGTTCCTGGAGAGATACCTGCCTGTATGTTTTCTCTCCAACCCTGTTCCCGGAGAGATACCTGCCTGTATGTTTTCTCTCCAACCCTGTTCCCGGAGAGATACCTGCCTGTATGTTTTCACTCCAACCCTGTTCCCGGAGAGATACCTGCCTGTATGTTTTCACTCCAACCCTGTTCCCGGAGAGATACCTTCCTGTATGTTTTCTCTCCAACCCTGTTCCCGGAGAGATACCTGCCTGTATGTTTTCTCTCCAACCCTGTTCCCGGAGAGATACCTGCCTGTATGTTTTCACTCCAACCCTGTTCCCGGAGAGATACCTGCCTGTATGTTTTCACTCCAACCCTGTTCCCGGAGAGATACCTTCCTGTATGTTTTCACTCCAACCCTGTTCCCGGAGAGATACCTTCCTGTATGTTTTCACTCCAACCCTGTTCCCGGAGAGATACCTGCCTGTATGTTTTCACTCCAACCCTGTTCCCGGAGAGATACCTGCCTGTATGTTTTCACTCCAACCCTGTTCCCGGAGAGATACCTGCCTGTATGTTTTCACTCCAACCCTGTTCCCGGAGAGCTACCTTCCTGTAGGTTTTCACTCCAACCCTGTTCCCGGAGAGATACCTTCCTGTAGGTTTTCACTCCAACCCTGTTCCCGGAGAGATACCTGCCTGTATGTTTTCACTCCAACCCTGTTCCCGGAGAGATACCTGCCTGTATGTTTTCACTCCAACCCTGTTCCCGGAGAGATACCTGCCTGTAGGTTTTCACTCCAACCCTGTTCCCGGAGAGATACCTTCCTGTAGGTTTTCACTCCAACCCTGTTCCCGGAGAGATATCTGCCTGTATGTTTTCACTCCAACCCTGTTCCTGGAGAGATACCTGCCTGTATGTTTTCACTCCAACCCTGTTCCCGGAGAGATACCTGCCTGTATGTTTTCACTCCAACCCTGTTCCTGGAGAGATACCTGCCTGTAGGTTTTCACT
Source organism: Oncorhynchus gorbuscha (assembly GCF_021184085.1). Classification (NCBI taxonomy): domain Eukaryota; kingdom Metazoa; phylum Chordata; class Actinopteri; order Salmoniformes; family Salmonidae; genus Oncorhynchus; species Oncorhynchus gorbuscha. The sequence goes on along the minus strand of NC_060175.1, from coordinate 77,556,939 downwards.
CCAACCCTGTCCTGGAGAGATACCTGCCTGTATGTTTTCACTCCAACCCTGTTCCCGGAGAGATACCTGCCTGTATGTTTTCACTCCAACCCTGTTCCCGGAGAGATACCTTCCTGTATGTTTTCACTCCAACCCTGTTCCCGGAGAGATACCTTCCTGTATGTTTTCACTCCAACCCTGTTCCCGGAGAGATACCTGCCTGTAGGTTTTCACTCCAACCCTGTTCCTGGAGAGATACCTGCCTGTATGTTTTCACTCCAACCCTGTTCCCGGAGAGATACCTGCCTGTAGGTTTTCACTCCAACCCTGTTCCTGGAGAGATACCTGCCTGTATGTTTTCACTCCAACCCTGTTCCCGGAGAGATACCTGCCTGTAGGTTTTCTCTCCAACCCTGTTCCCGGAGAGATACCTGCCTGTATGTTTTCACTCCAACCCTGTTCCCGGAGAGATACCTGCCTGTAGGTTTTCAACCCTGTTCCTGGAGAGATACCTGCCTGTATGTTTTCACTCCAACCCTGTTCCTGGAGAGATACCTGCCTGTATGTTTTCACTCCAACCCTGTTCCCGGAGAGATACCTTCCTGTATGTTTTCACTCCAACCCTGTTCCCGGAGAGATACCTGCCTGTAGGTTTTCTCTCCAACCCTGTTCCCGGAGAGATACCTGCCTGTATGTTTTCACTCCAACCCTGTTCCCGGAGAGATACCTGCCTGTATGTTTTTACTCCAACCCTGTTCCCGGAGAGATACCTTCCTGTATGTTTTCACTCCAACCCTGTTCCCGGAGAGATACCTTCCTGTATGTTTTCACTCCAACCCTGTTCCCGGAGAGATACCTGCCTGTATGTTTTCACTCCAACCCTGTTCCCGGAGAGATACCTGCCTGTAGGTTTTCACTCCAACCCTGTTCCCGGAGAGATACCTGCCTGTAGGTTTTCACTCCAACCCTGTTCCCGGAGAGATACCTGCCTGTAGGTTTTCACTCCAACCCTGTTCCCGGAGAGCTACCTTCCTGTAGGTTTTCACTCCAACCCTGTTCCCGGAGAGATACCTGCCTGTAGGTTTTCACTCCAACCCTGTTCCCGGAGAGATACCTGCCTGTATGTTTTCACTCCAACCCTGTTCCCGGAGAGATACCTGCCTGTAGGTTTTCACTCCAACCCTGTTCCCGGAGAGATACCTTCCTGTAGGTTTTCACTCCAACCCTGTTCCCGGAGAGATACCTTCCTGTAGGTTTTCACTCCAACCCTGTTCCCGGAGAGATACCTGCCTGTATGTTTTCACTCCAACCCTGTTCCCGGAGAGATACCTGCCTGTATGTTTTCACTCCAACCCTGTTCCTGGAGAGATACCTGCCTGTATGTTTTCACTCCAACCCTGTTCCCGGAGAGATACCTTCCTGTATGTTTTCACTCCAACCCTGTTCCCGGAGAGATACCTGCCTGTAGGTTTTCACTCCAACCCTGTTCCCGGAGAGATACCTGCCTGTATGTTTTCACTCCAACCCTGTTCCCGGAGAGATACCTGCCTGTATGTTTTCACTCCAACCCTGTTCCCGGAGAGATACCTTCCTGTATGTTTTCACTCCAACCCTGTTCCCGGAGAGATACCTTCCTGTATGTTTTCACTCCAACCCTGTTCCCGGAGAGATACCTGCCTGTATGTTTTCACTCCAACCCTGTTCCTGGAGAGATACCTGCCTGTATGTTTTCACTCCAATCCTGTTCCCAGAGAGATACCTGCCTGTATGTTTTCACTCCAACCCTGTTCCTGGAGAGATACCTGCCTGTAGGTTTTCACTCCAACCCTGTTCCTGGAGAGATACCTGCCTGTATGTTTTCACTCCAACCCTGTTCCCGGAGAGATACCTGCCTGTATGTTTTCACTCCAACCCTGTTCCCGGAGAGATACCTTCCTGTATGTTTTCACTCCAACCCTGTTCCCGGAGAGATACCTTCCTGTATGTTTTCACTCCAACCCTGTTCCCGGAGAGATACCTTCCTGTAGGTTTTCACTCCAACCCTGTTCCTGGAGAGATACCTGCCTGTAGGTTTTCACTCCAACCCTGTTCCCGGAGAGATATCTGCCTGTATGTTTTCACTCCAACCCTGTTCCTGGAGAGATACCTTCCTGTATGTTTTCACTCCAACCCTGTTCCCGGAGAGATACCTGCCTGTATGTTTTCTCTCCAACCCTGTTCCTGGAGAGATACCTGCCTGTATGTTTTCACTCCAACCCTGTTCCCGGAGAGATACCTGCCTGTATGTTTTCACTCCAACCCTGTTCCCGGAGAGATACCTTCCTGTATGTTTTCACTCCAACCCTGTTCCCGGAGAGATACCTGCCTGTATGTTTTCACTCCAACCCTGTTCCCGGAGAGATACCTGCCTGTAGGTTTTCACTCCAACCCTGTTCCCGGAGAGATACCTGCCTGTAGGTTTTCACTCCAACCCTGTTCCTGGAGAGATACCTGCCTGTAGGTTTTCACTCCAACCCTGTTCCCGGAGAGATACCTTCCTGTATGTTTTCACTCCAACCCTGTTCCCGGAGAGATACCTTCCTGTAGGTTTTCACTCCAACCCTGTTCCCGGAGAGATACCTGCCTGTATGTTTTCACTCCAACCCTGTTCCCGGAGAGATACCTGCCTGTAGGTTTTCACTCCAACCCTGTTCCCGGAGAGATACCTTCCTGTAGGTTTTCACTCCAACCCTGTTCCCGGAGAGATACCTTCCTGTAGGTTTTCACTCCAACCCTGTTCCCGGAGAGATACCTGCCTGTATGTTTTCACTCCAACCCTGTTCCTGGAGAGATACCTGCCTGTATGTTTTCACTCCAACCCTGTTCCCGGAGAGATACCTGCCTGTATGTTTTCACTCCAACCCTGTTCCTGGAGAGATACCTGCCTGTATGTTTTCACTCCAACCCTGTTCCCGGAAAGATTACCTGCCTGTATGTTTTCACTCCAACCCTGTTCCCGGAGAGCTACCTTCCTGTATGTTTTCACTCCAACCCTGTTCCCGGAGAGATACCTTCCTGTATGTTTTCACTCCAACCCTGTTCCCGGAGAGATACCTTCCTGTATGTTTTCACCCCCATCCCTGTTCCCGGAGAGATACCTTCCTGTATGTTTTCACTCCAACCCTGTTCCCGGAGAGATACCTTCCTGTATGTTTTCACTCCAACCCTGTTCCCGGAGACATACCTTCCTGTATGTTTTCACTCCAACCCCAGCTGTAACTAACCTGGTTCAGCTTATCAACCAACTAATTATTAGAATCAGGTGTGCTAGATTAAGTTTGGCGTGAAAACCTGCAGGATGGTAGCTCTCCAGGAACAGGGTTGGAGAGCTCTGATCTGGATGGACACTTGCGTTTTGTCCGGTAAGCACTTAAAGGGGCAATCTGTGATTCAAACAAAAAAGCCGTCAACCCACCACTTTTTTTGGTAAACAGCTGAGGGACAGCGCTGGAGAAATAAAACCACCCTCAAATAAATTCAAGGACTGACCATCCATGAGATCAAAATTATATAGCCATGTTAATACAGTGTGTTTACAAAGATATTGTTTACAAATAATGGCATAAAGCAAGAATATATTTCGGGCTCTGATGGGGTGAGTGAGACATTAAAAATATATTATTTTAGAATCAATGGTTATATATCATTAATTCCAAAAACGACTGTACCAATCCCAGATTTGCATTCTATCCTAATAATTTAATTATAGGTCCAGTGTAGTCGAAAACATGATTTCATGTGTTTTATATACTGAATTTACTAAACATTAGGAACACCTTCCTAATATTGAGTTGCAGCAGTGTTGCAGTTCTTTTGCAGTTCTTAACACAAACTGGTGCACCTGGCACCTTTTGTACTACCATACCCTGTTAAAAAGCTCTTCAATCTTTTGTTTTGCTATTCCCCCTCTGAATGGCACTCACACAATCCATGTCTCAAGGCTTAAACCTCCTTCTTTAACCGGTCTACTCCCCTTTGATCTATACAGATTGAATTGGATTTAACAGGTGAAATCAATAAGGGATCATAGCTTTCATCTGGATAGTCTATGTCATGGGAAACACAGGTCTTCTTTAGTATACTCAGTGCATTTTCACACTATGATGTTGGAATAACACTGAAATTTTAAATTATTATAATGCCTTTGCGGCGTAAGAGCTGTTTCAAAATACATGTAGTTTTGGCCTGTCTGATGACATCATCAAGCAAGAAATGTGTTAATAGACCAAAAAAAGAGAGGGGGTTCCAAACCTCCCTGCCAATAACAGCTAGTTTTCCCCTCCCCACTCAGACCACTCCCAGACAGCCAGAGCAAAATGTGAGAAATTGCTCTTTGTTAAGAAGCTTTTTTTAACACTGTAGTTGAAAACAATCACAGTAAGGTACTTAATTGTTACCCAGAAATGTTTTGACACAGATATAAAAAAATAAAAACCCCAGCTACACTGGACCTTTAAGTCTAAAATAAATACATTTACACATCCGTGCTACCAAGACAGAATAGATTCCCACGAACTCAGACAGCATTCCTCTCATGGCTAAGCACACCAGCATAGGTCCAATGGCTGACCTGCTACTTCTCAACTCGACGGGACAGTGGTGAAGGTGGAACATTTTAAGTTCCTCGGGGTACACATCACGGACAAACTGAAATGGTCCACCCACACAGACAGTGTGGTGAAGAAGGCGCAATTGCGCCTCTTCAACCTCAGGAGGCTGAAGAAATGTGGCTTGTCACCAAAAACACTCACAAACTTTTACAGATGCACAAATCGAGAGCATCCGGTCGGGCTGTATCACTGCCTGGTACGGCACCTGCTCCGCCTACAATCGTAAGGCTCTCCAGAGGGTAGTGAGGTCTGCACAACGCATCACTGGGAGCGGGGGGAGGCAAACTACCTGCCCTCCAGGACACTTACACCACCCGATGTCACAGGAAGGCCAAAAATATAATCAAGGACAACAACCACCTGAGCCACTGCCTGTTCACCCCGCTATCATCCAGAAGGCGAGGTCAGTACAGGTGCATCAAAGCTGGGACCGAGAGACTGAAAAACAGCTTCTATCTCAAGGCCATCAGGCTGTTAAACAGCCATCACTAACATTGAGTGGCTGCTGCTTTAATAATTAAAAATGGAATGTAATAAATGTATCACTAGTCACTTTAAACAATGTCACTTTATGTTTACATACCCTACATTACTCATCTCATATGTATATACTGTACTCTATACCATCTACTGCATCTTGCCTGTGCCGTTCGGCCATCGCTCATCCATATATTTATATGTACATATTCTTGTTCATTCCTTTGTTGTGAAATTGTTAGATATTACTGCATGGTTGGAACTAGAAGCACAAGCATTCCGCTACACTCGCATTAACATCTGCTAACCATGTGTATGTGACCAATCAAATTAGATTTGATCGTATTATGTACTTGCCTAGTTTTAAAGGTTAAATATATTTATTTGTTTATAAACAAATTGATCTTTCTATAGTAGGGGATGCACTCTTTCCCTCAGATGAGTTGAGGGGTCTCTTTAGTCCTTATCAAGACTCCATTTTGAAGGGCAAAGTCTTTAGCTTCTTCCACTAAGTCCTTATGAAGTTCAGTGTTCAGCAACACCTCCTCTGGAACCCCACTCGGACTGGTAGCCATTGCAGTTCACCTGTGTTCAAGATGTTAGTGGGATGGCTGAGCTGCAAAATTTGACTCAATTGTACATAAAAACACCACATTTGGCACAGGGGTAGATGTATGTACCCTGAAAAGATTTAGATCTGGACCACCCAACTGTGTTAAAGTGTATGAGCTGGGGGAAAGTGAAATGTTATTCTAGAGTATTATCTATGACTTTTGTTCTTTGTATCCCCTCGTTTGAATTATGAAAAAAAAAATGTAATTTTACATTTCAGTCATTTAGCAGACGCTCTTATCCAGAGCTAGTTACAGTAATGAGTGCATACATTTTCATTAATTTCATTTGTTCGTACTGGTCCCCCATGGGAATCAAACCTGGCATTGCAAGGTCCATGCACTACCAACGGAGCCACACCGGACCACCATAGCAGTTCTATTAATTATTATTGATTTTTTAAAATTATCTAGGTACATAAAGTATAGTCTATAGGCAACACATGAACACCAATTCATTTTTCCCAAAGTAAAGATATCCTCTTAATGGCAGATGTGTTATATAGTCCTCAGTGAATGGTTGAGCAAGCTATTGAATCCATGGTAGACACTAATCATTTTAGGTGCTCTTAAGGTCTATGAATACCTTAGCTCTGCCATACAATTATTCCAAGCAGCAGTTTGACTAGTTTACTGTTTGTCATGACATCCAAGTGTTTGAGAATGCAAAATGATGATGAACCTGGGTCATAACCTTTACAGCTTAGGTAATAATATATGCCATTTAGAAAACGCTTTTATCCAAGGCAACTTAGTCATGTGTGCATGCATTTTACATACGGGTGGTCCTGGGAATCTAACCTACTGTACTGGTGTTGCAATCGCCATACTTTACCAACTGAGCCACAGTAAGTAACACCCCCATGAATATGCAAATCACATACATTATTTTTCCATGTCCCATCTGGTGTTCATAAAATGGAACTCAATTGTATCTGTCAGATACCTTTATCCATCTGTCTAATGCCAATATAGTAACCCACTGCATCAAATCCCATCAGTATATTATGAATGCATATTCAAATAAATACAAAAAAAAAAAAGTCTGAAAGTAATAAAACAATTTATTACTATTATTCCCATAAACAACCTTAATACTATTATTTACTCTAGGGATATTACCTCGCAATGGTTCTCTTCTTTCCCGATTAAAACAGTTTCTCCAATTCAACATCTGGAATACTACAGTTTTTGGTGTGAAATAATCATAGTTATGTATTTTCTGTTTCCATTCATTTCTTGTCTGTTTAAGTCTACCGAGCAGTGATAGAAATGTATTGCGCCAGTAAGACTTCATAGTGTCCGCACACAGCTATTCTTCGTCCATCAGGCTCATTCCTGATCTGCACAAGCTCTAAGAGCACACATTTGATTCTACAGTAAAAGTATCAAATAAACATCTAAAATAGATGGGGAGCAGCAATTTTCTCTGCAGTCAAAGAAGAGCACTTGTGTATTTAACTCTTCTTATTACCATCTTTCTGTGCAGTTTCACTATTAATGTGACAGAGGGCAGTGTCGGTCAGACGAGGAGTGGATTGTCTAGCACTGCCACTCCAGCAGCCACACCTCCATCAGAGTGTTCATCACTTTTGGTCCTCAGCAGATGTCCAGCACACTCATTCAGCACCATGTCTTGCCCATGCCTATGTGGACACAGAAATCATGACACACACAACCATTCAGAGAGGAGACAAAAGGCATCTTCATTACTCTGCAGGAGTACATTGTCATCACCACATCTTGACGCAATAGTTTTCAGTGGGCCAAAATGTATACCACCTCCAATTACAATATACTTCATTTCAACTCACATACACAATTTCTATAAAGTTGTCAAGACAGGAATGTATACAGAAGGGTCTTTGACTGTACCTGACGTAGGCCCCAAATACACCCAGCTCACTTAGGCAGGTGCTGAGTTTGAGTGGCGTCCCCAGTCTCAGGAGATAGTTGTGTACAGGGCGGGGCTGAACCTTGTCCATCAGAATATAGGCCATCCTCTCTGTGCTCTGCTTCACATCCTCCAGTACCTGACAGATCTCAGCTCCATAGAGGTTGTTGCCTAGAGGAGTAGAGAAAATCTACACTTTAGCAGACAGGCCACAGCATGATAAGGTTAGAGGTCAGGGTCACGAGAGATGTGAATTAAAGAGCTGAGGTCCTCTTACCCCCACCTTCCCTCTGTGGCTTCAGGACAAACTGGTCTGGTTTTGCCAAAGCCATAGCCACAGTCTTGTCACCTTCTGGTCCCTGTTAGTAAGATTGAATAAGAAAGTTGAAGCAGAAAAGCAAACTGCTAGGAAAGGCTTTATAAAGAAAGAGGTATGTACGCAAACATTATCAAGAGTCCAAAGAGCCCGGTTTTGTTCTCTTACCATGTCTAATGTATACAGCCCAGCAAATGTGGCCCGGATCTGGTCCACGACATCAGGTTCACCAGGAAAGAACCTCTCCAGAACACCAGGTCTGGCCATTTCCTGTTGGACCTTCTTAGTGCCAGCCAGGTGGGTACCGATATCTGGACATTTCACAGCCATAGAGCGTTCCATCATGAGACGAGCCTCCCAGTTCTACAAAAAAAATCATACACATTGTCATGATAATAAGTGATTGCATCAGTTTCATGACGACACAACCACAAAACTCTGAGAACGTGAAGGGAAAAAAGAAGAGGATTGTGTTCAAACCTGTTCTGTGTAGTTCTGTGGCATGTACCCATTGCGGAAATACACAATAGCAACCTCCCGTCCATCTCTGCAACAAAATGTTATTTATTTTTTAAATGAAACAATGAGCATGGCATTACATTGAAAGGAAGGCAATGTTCAACAGTCTTTTTATCAGGAACAGATGTTGCAAAATCAAAACATTAGTATATGTTGAGCACGCAAATGACCGTAATAAACTTTTTAAAAGAAAGTAACACTTACACAAACAGCCTCTTATCCTGATCAAGGAATCCCGTCTTAGCTACATCTTCAAACTGTCTTCGTATAACAGGAATATTTCTGAAAACAAGCAGAAATATTTTATGTCATTTTCATATACCAACGGTAGTCAACTACATTTGTCTACCATGGCTACAAAAGTGGCAGTAGGAGGCTCCATCACAGCATCATCAACAGGATAAAAATCGGATGATTGCGTCAGAGTTGATTACCTCTTCTTTACCTTACCTCTTCCATAGCTCATTCTCCACATATCGATGGTCGAAGATGTTTCTTTGGAGCTCTTCAACCAGATACAAGACTACTGCCCTTTAAGTGACAGAATTACCCATATTAAAAGCTCAGCTCTACTTTGTGTCCTGTTACTGACATAGACAAGCAACAAAACGTCCTAGTTTTCCGTATCCTCTTTTTTCTTTGTACAAACTGACGGATCTCAAATGCATTCACACATCTGAATCCCTAACCAAGAAACCCACCTTTCTGAGCCATAGAGTTCCCAGGCCTTAGCTAAACCCTTTGCCAGACCTGCAGAAGGGTTATTGTCTAGGATACGCTTGCTATCCTCCAACCGACCAGCCACCTTCAGGATGTGTCTATTGATGCAGACAGACAGGGTCATTCACAGGGCATTCAATTGTTTACAACTTTGTCTTCAAACCAAACATACTTCTCCAACTCCCTTTCCCATCATCCTGTATCTTTTACAGCAGGAGAATAAAAACCTTCAGCAGGGAAAACCAGCAGTATTGTTGTGGTTCACATACCGGTGGACGTTTGGCGTGTGTGAGGCGAGACCACCAAAACTGGCAGCAATGGTATTGATCTCGATCTGCTTCAGGGAGGCACTCCCATCCCCATTCTGGTCCAGCATGTAGTCTGAGCGATTCAGACCCAAAACTATGGACTGGAAATGTACAATGAATAAATGAGCGAGGTCTTTGACCTCATCCAAAAATGTATTTGATTATTGCAACTTGAAATGCATTCCAACATAGCATCTGATATTGCTCAGCCTTCAACACTATAGTACCCTCCAAGCTCATCATTAAGCTCAGGGCCCGGAGTCTGTACCCCACCCTGTGCAACTGGGTCCTGGACTTCACTGATCCTCAACACAGAGGGCACCACAAGGGTGCGTGCTCAGTCCCCTCCTGTACTCCCTGTTCACCCATGACTGCATGGCCAAGCACACCTCCAACTCAATCATCAAGTTTGCAGTTGACAACAGTAGTAGGCCTGATTACCAACAACGACGAGACAGACTACAGGGAGGAGGTGAAGGCCCTGGCAGAGTGGTGCCAGGAAAATAACTTCTCCCTCAACAAAACAAAGGATCTGATTATGGACTTCACGAAACAGAAGAGGGAGCACGCCACTATCCACATCGACAAGAATGCAGTGGAGAAGGTGGAAAGATTCAAGTTCCTTGGCGTACACATCACTGACAATCTGAAATGGCCCACACAGTGTGGCGAAGGTGGCGCAACAGCGCCTCTTCAACCTCAGGAAGCTGATGAAATTTGGCTTGGCCCCTACGACCCTCACAAGCTTTTACAGATGCACAATTGAGAGCAGCTTGTCGAGCTGCATCACCGCCTGGTAAGGCAACTGCACCACCTGCAACCGGACTCTCCAGAGGGTGGTGTGGTCTGCCCAACACATAACCGGTGGCACACTGCCTGACCTCCAGGACACCTACAGCACCCAATGTGACAGGAAGGCCAAAATGATCATCAAGGACATTAACCACCCGAGCCAAGGTCTGTTCACCCCGCTAACATCCAGAAGGCAAGGTCAGTAAACGTGCATCAAAGCTGGGACCGAGAGACTGAAAAACAGCTTCTGTCTCAAGGCCATCAGACTGTTAAACAGCCGTCACTAACACAGAGAGGCTGCTGCCTGCATACAGACTCAAAAGCATTGGCCACTTTAATAAATGGATCACTAGTCCTTTAATAATGCCACTTTAATAATGTTTACATATCATATATTACTCATCTCCTATGTATATACTGAATTTTATACCATCTAATGCATCTTGCCTATGCAGCTCGACCATCGCTCATCCATAAATGTATATGTACATATTCTTATTCCATCCCTTTAGATGTGTGTATTAGGTAGTCGTTTTAGAATCGTTAGATATTACTGCACTGTCGGAACTAGATGCACAAGCATTTCATTACACTCGCAATAACATCTGCTAACCATGTGTATGACCAATAAAATCTGATCTCATGTACATACTATATTCTACTGTATTTTAGCCAATACCACTCATCCTAATATTTATATATATTTTTATTCCATTATTTTACTTTTAGATGTGTGTATTGTTAGATATTACTGCACTGATGGAGCTAGGAGCACAAGCATTTCTCTACACCTGCAAAAATGTGTGTGACCAATAACATTTGATTTGTTCGAAAGCAATAATACCCTACCTGGGTCTTGCCTTCCTGTAAAACATGTCTGTATATATTGAACAACCTCCCAGTGAAATCATCCACTTTGATGGTGGTGGCTAGAGCCTCCTCCAGGAAGCTTGAGTCCTGGCTGATCTTGTCCACCAGTCGGTTGTAGTGCGTTTGTACTGCTAGAGCCTGGTGGAAGGTATCCTTGGGCACCGGCGAGGGGAAAAGTGTGAACGGTGCATAGGTCACCACCTGAAACCAAACACACAATAAAGGTGCCTTCGTAAATTCCCCATGGCAATCTACACTGATGTGAGAGTGGCAGAATGCGGAATAATTGAGAAGTTTGCGAAAGCCCTAAACTCTTGTTATGGCAGATATGTAAACATCGGCAAAGAAACTGAATTCAATTGTTGCCAGTAACCCAGTTAGTCACCAACGCTCTAGATAACATGAAAACAGCCTAACTAGCTCTACTAGGGCAAGTAAAATGTTCAGAGTGAGGTGTTAAAGCTTCTTCCAGACACAAAATAACAAGCTTATATTATTTTGGATGATATAGCGATACTTTGACTCAAAGTTTTGATTTGCTAGGTAGCGTTAGCATGCGCTAATCAGCTGTACTTTTGCCAAAACTATGGAAAAAAATAAATAAAATTCCAGCACTTATTTCTACGACTGATCAAAAACTCTGCTGCAGATATATTTAGTGAGCAATGTTTGGAACATCAAATTGCTATAAAACACAGTATCAATTCAGAAAACGTATAGAATCGTGAGAATAGCCATATACAGTACCAGTCAAAAGTTAGGACACACCTACTCATTCAAGGGACACACCTACTCATTCAAGGGTTTTTATAATTTATTATTTTCTACATTGTAGAATAATAGTGAAGACATCAAAACTATGAAATAACACGTGTAGTAACCAAGAAAGTGTTAAACAAAATATATTTTATATTTGAGATTCTTCAAAGTAGCCACCGTTTGCCTTGACAGTTTGCACACTCTTGGCATTCTCTCAACCAGCATTACCTGGAATGATTTTCCAGTCTTCCACATATGCTGAGCACTTGTTGGCTGCATTTCCTTCACTCTGCGGTCCAACTCATCCCAAACTATCTCAATTGGGTTGAGGTCGGGTGATTGTGGAGGCCAGGTCATCCGATGCAGCACTACATCACTCTCCTTCTTGGTCAAATAGCCCTTACACAGCCTGGAGGTGTGTTTGGTCATTGTCCTGTTGAAAAACAATAGTCCCACTGAGTACAAACCAGATGGGATGGCTTATTGCTGCAGAATGCAGTGGTAGCCATGCTGGTTAAGTGTGCCTTGATTTCTAAATAAATCACAGACAGTGTCACCAGCAAAGCACCCCCACACCACCTCCTCCTCCATGCTTTATGGTGGGAACCACACATGCGCATATCATCTGTTCACCTACTCCAAGTCTCACAAAGACACGCACATTTGGACTCCGAGAAAAAGACAGATTTCCACCAGTCTAAATGTCCATTGCTTGTGTTTCTTGGCCCAAGCAAGTCTCTTCTTCTTATTGGTGTCCTTTAGTAGTGGTTTCTTTGAAGCAATTTGACCATGAAGGCCTGATTCACGCAGTCTCATCTGAACAGTTGATGTTGAGACGTGTCTGTTCAACTCTGTGAAGCATTTATTTGGGCTGTAATTTCTGAGGCTGGTAACTCTAATGAACTTATCCTCTGCAGCAGAGGTAACTCTGGGTCTTCCTTTCCTGTGGCGGCCCTCATGAGAGCCAGTTTCATCATAGCGCTTGATGGTTTTTGCGACTGCACTAGAAGGAACTTTCAAAGTTCAGATTTTCCGTATTGACTGACCTTCATGTCTTAATGGACCGTAATTTCTCTTTGCTCATTTGAGCTGTTCTTGCCATAATAAAGGACTTGGTCTTTTACAAATAGGGTTCTCTTCTGTATACCACCCATACCTTGTCACAACACGAATGATTGGCTCATACGCATTAAGTAAAGAAATTCCACAAATGAACTTTTAATGCACACCTGTCAATTGAAATGCATTCCTCATGAAGCTGGTTGAGAGAATGCCAAGAGTTTGCAAACTATTTCATAGTTTTGATGTCTTCACTATTATTCTACAATGTAGAAACAAGTAAAAATAACAAAAAACCCTGGAATGAGTAGGTGTCCAAACTTTGTTTAATAAAATTGTTAAAAAGTAACCTTTATTTAACTCAGCAAATCAGTTAAGAACAAATTCTTATTTATAATGACGACCTAAACCGGTCAAACCCGGACGGCGTATGGCCAATTGTGCGCCACCCTATGGGACTCCCAATCACAGCCGGTAGTGATACTGCCTGGATTTGAACCAGGGTGTCTGTAGTGATGCCTCTAGCACTGAGATGCAGTGCCTTACACCGCTGCGCCTTTCGGGAGCCCTATATATCATGATTGTGAGGTACCTGGAAAGTCCCAGCCCCAGTGCTAGATTGCCGCCGAGGTCAGAACGCTAGGATCAACCCTAATCCTCAGCCAGAGCGTCCAGTGAGCGCTCTGAACGCTCCGAGAGTTTAACGCTCCCAATTTACAACAGGACAATCTGACACCCTGAATTTACAAACGACCAGAGCGCAACCTAGAATGAATTTACGAACTTGATGTTATTGGGATTTCTATGATTATCACAACAGATTGACATGTACAATGTACAGGTAAGCAATTGAATTGCATTAACTGTCTTGGCATTCTGTTCTCTGAACATTTAAGATGGTAGATTAGATTTAACATGACTACGGAGACAGAATATATTCCCACAGGGGCGCAGCTTTGGTTTTAGAAGTGGAGGTTACCAGTCAGATAACCACTCCAAACAGCCTACTACCCGACCACTCGGAGGTGTCTGCATGTTCCTAAAGCACACCGCTACCTTGTTCTGTATCACATTCCAATGATAAAGCTGGGGGGCAAAAATGCAATGGCATAAATACCCCCCCGCGGTGAAAGTTGCACCCCTGGATTCCCACATATCCAGTCAGACAACAGGCTCAAAAGAGAGAATTCCTGGCATGGCTGGGCATTACAAACTCCCTTTTTTTGCACAGTATAGCTCCAATGGCTGCCCAGTTTCTCCTTCTCCCACTTCTCCTTTGAATTAAATTAACCCACACAGGTGATTTTCGCCATCTTATAGTAGAGAATTCTATAGTCATATCAAACAACAGTTCAGTGTGTCTAAATGGTTTAGCCTAATCAAGCAGAATAAAGGTTTACCTCTGATGAGTTGGGTGTCTCTTTAGTCCGCATCAACACTCCGTTTAGAAGGGCTGAGTCTTTTGCCACATCCACTAAATCCTTTATAAGATCATTATCCATCAACACATCCTCTGGTATCCCGTTGGCAGCCATTGCAGTTCACCTGTGCAAGGTGAGACCAACATAACGTATTTGCATTGTAACCATGACAAAGCAGATTGTTGATTTAACCTTTATTTAGACAGGGATTCCCATTGAGATTAGCCTCGACCGCAACTGGATTCTGTCGGGACATTGGGCTGATACAGAGCTGTAACGTTACATACTAAAGTTAGCAAGACACTGTAGCTAGCTAGTTAAGTTAACGATAGCTAACAGCAGCATCCACATACACGTTGGCTTGCTATCAACCTAAATGCACCACCACATTTTAAGTGACAAACCTGTCCTTCTATACGCCGATTATGCTCAGCTGATGTGCTCTGGAATGGCAACCCCCCCCAAAAAAACAGATGTTTTTCCTTCAAGAATGAACACCACGGATAAACATGGACTTGGGAGCAAACCAAATACTACGCCTCTTCCGTTCTCTTCAAAACTCACTACCGTGAAAACGTATTCTTCTGTGGATTTTATATGGCAGTTGGCAACCAACTTTAAGGTGCATTACCGCCACCAACTGGACTGGAGTGTGGACCAGCGATAGCGGAGGTCTAAATCCTGCCCAATGTTTTCGTCTCCTTAAGGAAACGAAATACGTAATTCAATTCAAACTATATCCCCTGAAGATTTATCCAGCAATTCAATTAATCCTGGCTCTTCAACCCCATTACTCCTAAAATCTAATAACAATCGCGCCCTATCCCTCCCATATTTCTGGCACTGAAATAGAACATATTCCACTGTTTCCATCTCCCACTCAGATGTTTCCCCACCAATTTCAATGTACTTTTGAGCCTTGTGTGTCCGTCTCAGCCTTGTGATGACACTTTCCTCCCTTCTCTCTCAGTCTGAGGACCTCCCTGACCCCGCCTTTTCCTGGATCCTGCTGTGTACAGGTGTCTTCCCTTTCTCTCCCTGTTCCACAACTCTTTCCATGTCTTTTTGATCACTGTTCTTATCGACCCCTTGGCTTTACTGCTTGACAATTCCATCTCACCATTAGGATGTTTAAGAGCCTGCTTGGCGATAACATCCACCTCCTCATACCCCTCTACTCCCACATGAGCTGGTACCCAAAGGAACATCACAAATACCCCCGGTCTCACCCTATACAAGCACTGCAAAACCCCATACAATACATAATGTCTGCTCTGTGACACAAATGTATTTAAGCTCATCAGTGCTGCACAGGAGTCAGAGCAGATGACTACTCTATCTGGCCTCACCTCATCCACCCACTCTGCAGACAATAAGTATGGCCATTGTGTAAACAGATAAATGATCCGTTGCTCTTTTTGTCACTGCCACCTCAAACTCAGGAATACTGAAAGCTGCACCTGTCCTCCCTGTTTTAGGGCCCTTAGATCCATTTGTGAATATATTCAAGAAAGCATAGTACTGTGTTCTTAAATGTTCACTTACAACTGAATCTACTCCTTCCTCAACATATCTTACCCTCTCACGCAACCCTAGATCTATCACTGGCTGAGGGAGAAAACAAGGTGGGATAACAGGACGAACCACAGAGGGGCTAAACTCCCTCCCAAACAACACCATCTCGTTCGCCATGCCATTGCCTATCCACCCAAAGCTTGTATTAAGATTTTGTTCATGTTCCCAGCACTCTAGTAGTACCTTTTTTTGTAGGATGCATAACTGTATGTCATTGTAGATTTACCCAATATGTCATGGCTAGCTGTTGTCTTCTTAACTTTAACAGCATCTCATCCAGCCTCGCTGCTACCTGGGCGGCCCTAAGGGCTCCACAACATATTCTTAGGGCTTGGGCCTGGATTACATCTATCTTTTTTAAAGAAGTCTGAGCGGCTGATCCATATGCTAATTCTCCATAATCCAGTGATAACTTTAACAGCGCTATATGTCGCATTTTCAACACCATTCTATCTGCCCCCAACTCCATTCCTGACAAGCAACGCATCACATTCAATATTTTCTTTCCTTTGAAAGCTACTCTGTTAATAATATGCTCCGCCCGTGTCATTTGAGTGTCAAGCCAGACCCCCAGGAACCTAAAACCCTCACACCCTCTCCAGATTCCTTCCATACAGCTTAACGTATATTTCCTCCCCAACCCTCCTTCTAGAAAAAAACATATTTTCTCAACTGAAAACTTGAAGCCCCACCTGAGGGACCACTGCTCAACTTCACTAATCGCAACTTGAACTCTTCTGGCTGTATGGGTAACATTTATCCCTCTCTATCCACAGCGCCCCATCATCTGCAAACAATGACCTCCCAATATCAGGTCTCACCTGGGAGAATACATCGTCAATCATAATGGAGAACAACACAGGACGAATGACCCTTCCCTGGGGTTACCATTATCTACCTCATAGCTTTGTGAAATAGAGCTCCCCACCCTCACTTGTATTGATCACCCAAAAAGAAAATCCTTTATCCAGTCAAAATCCCTTCCTCCAACCCCCATGTTATCCAGCTTGATAAGTAGGCCTTCCTTCCACATCATAAGCCTTCTCTACATCAAAGAAAATGACGACCACCACCACCTCCTTATTTGCCTTCCATATGACTGACTCAAGGCACAGCACAGGCTCCATAGTTCCCCTGCCTTTCCTGAACCCACTTTGATCTGGTGACATTTGTCCTCTACTCTCCAGAAAGTAAGTCATCCTTTCCAGAGGTTTACATACGTGAGATGTCAACGCTATCAGCCTATAGCTTGAAGGACTAGTAAGGTCTTTCCCCGATTTCCGTATCGGCACCATTACAACCTGCTTCCAACTTTCAGGCAGTTTCCCTTCCTGCCACACCTTATTGTAAAGGCCCAATACCTTCCCCATTGCAGTGTCACTGAGATGAGCCATCATGATGTAACACGTCTCATCCTTCCCAGGAGATATTACCCCAGCTTTAGCTAATGCTCTCTTCATCTCAGCCAACATAACAGGGCCATTCAAGGCATCCCCCACCATCTCGCTCTGATCCAGGACCCCTGGATGTTCTCCTCTGACCCTCTCTCTCTCCCACTCTGACCCCCTTCTGTCAGATTATTTGAGTTGTGCAGCTTCACAAATGCCTGGGCTAACATCTCTGCCTTCTCCATATCTCTCACTGCAACAATCTCCCCACTTTTCAGCACAGGGAGACCCCAATCTCATCTGACCCCACTGATCCCCACATAGTCTATCGGTAAATAGCCCACCCAATTTACCTACCTCATCCCCATACTGTTTATATTTATTTACTTTTCTGCTCTTTTGCACACCAGTATCTCTACCTGTACATGACCATCTGATCATTTATCACTCCAGTGTTAATCTGCAAAATTGTAATTTTGATCCTCTTAACCATCCCCCATACCTCTCCCACAGGAGTGGTACTGCCTATGTTTCCACAGAACCGGCGCCAATACTCCCTCTTAGCTGTCCTAACAATCCTCCTTACTACTGCTTGTGCTTGTTTATACTGAATCAGGTGCTGGTAATTATGGGACCCTTTCAACATTCTGAAGCCCTGTTCCTACACTTCACTGCTTCTCTACACTCTTCAGTCCACCAGGGAACTGCGTTACTCTTTCTCCCCCCTATACCATTAGGAATCACCTGCCTTGCCCTTTCTCCCCCTGTACCCATAGTAATCACCTGTATTGAGGCCCCTACTATTGCTCCTCTTACTCCATCATTAGCTGTTTCTATATCTGAACTGATATCAACCTGAAACAGCTCCTGTTCACTCAACTCCTGAAACTGACCCTTCTCCGCTTTACCAAATATCCATCTTCTCAATCCATCCACTACTGAATCTTCCTCCCTCAATCCTACAGTACACAGGATAATGATCCGTACCCCTGTATATTCCCCCAAAACCTCCCAACTACGTCTGCCTGCCATTGAACTTGAGATCAAGGTAAGATCCAGAGCAGATTCCTGTCAATCCTGGTTCCCCGGCCTTCATTAAGAGACTCACAAGCCCTTTCTCATCCAGTAGTTCATTTACATCAGTCTGTCATCCTCCCCAGAGCGTAATATAAGCATTACAATCCCCAAACGACATTATCTGTCTCCTATATCTTGACCTTCTACATTCCCAAGGGCAATCAACTCTAGTATCTTACACAGGTTGTAAAACTTCACTATTACCATATTCCCCCTCCCAACCACTACATACTGCAGTTCTTCTTCTTAGTAGTAGTAGTAGTTTACAAATTGGGGGAAAAAAGTATACAAAAAAATATATATTTTATTTTTCTTGGGGGGTAGATCAGCTTTAATACTGCTGATAGAAAATTACATTGATGGAAGCTACAATCTATCATTTCCAGTCTCCCATATATTTTTGGGTAAATATATAGACATATGAGTATTATTATATTATTGATCGATTGACGATGACTTTTCAAATCACCCAGAAGCGCTATCTGCAGAGTTAGCTCCAGGTAAATGTTGCACTTCTTCAATCATTCCTGGAGCTGCGACCAAAAACAAGCAACATATGGACAGTACCAAAAACTTCACAATTGAAATTCAGTCTTTTCGCAGCAAAATCTGCAGAGCTGGGATGCTTGTATCCTCCATATTTACAGTTGAAGTCAGAAGTTTACATACACCTTAGCCAAATACATTTAAACTCTGTTTTTCACAATTCCTGACATTTAATCCTAGTATAAATTCCCTGTCAGTTAGGATCACCACTTTATTTTAAGAATGTGAAATGTCAGAATAATAGTAGAGAGAATGATTTATTTCAGCTTTTATTTCTCTCATCACATTCCCAGTGGGCAGAGGTTTACATACAATCAATCAAATTGATTTATAAAGCCCTTCTTACATCAGCTGATGTCACAAAGTGCTGTACAGAAACCCAGCCTAAAACTGCAAACAGCAAGCAATGTAAGTGTAGAAGCACGCTGGCTAGGAACAGCTCCCTAGAAATGCCAGAACCTAGGAAGAAACCTAGAGAGGAACCAGGCTATGTGGGGTGGCCAGTCCTCTTCTGGCTGTGCCGGGTGGAGATTATAACAGAACATGGCCAAGATGTTCAAATGTTCATAAATGACCAGCATGGTCCAATAATAGTAAGGCAGAACAGTTGAAACTGGAGCAGCAGCACGGCCAGGTGGACTGGGGACAGCAAGGAGTCATCATGTCAGGTAGTCCTGAGGCATGGTCCTAGGGCTCAGGTCCTCCGAGAGAGAGAAAGAAAGAGAGAAAGAGAGAATTAGAGAGAGCACACTTAAATTCACACAGGACACCGAATAGGACAGGAGAAGTACTCCAGATATAACAAACTGACCCTAGCCCCCCGACACGTAAACTACTGCACCATAAATACTGGTGGCTGAGACAGGAGGGGACAGGAGACACTGTGGCCCCATCCGAGGACACCCCCGGACAGGGCCAAATAGGAAGGATATAACCCCACCCACTTTGCCAAAGCACAGCCCCCACAACACTAGAGGGATATCTTCAACCACCAACTTACCATCCTGAGACAAGGCCGAGTATAGCCCTCAAAGATCTCCGCCACGGCACAACCCAAGGGGGGGGGGGGGCGCCAACCCAGACAGGATGATCACATCAGTGACTCAACCCACTCAGGTGACGCACCCCTCCAGGGACGGTATGAGAGAGCCCTAGTAAGCCAGTGACTCAGCCCATGTAATAGGGTTAGAGGCAGGGAATCCCAGTGGAAAGAGGGGAACCGGCCAGGCAGAGACAGCAAGGGCGGTTCGTTGCTCCAGAGCCTTTCCGTTCACCTTCCCACTCCTGGGCTAGACTACACTCAATCATATGACCCACTGAAGTGATGAGTCTTCAGTAAAGACTTAAAGGTTGAGACCAAGTCTGCGTCTCTCACATGGGTAGGCAGACCGTTCCATAAAATGGAGCTCTATAGGAGAAAGCCCTGCCTCCAGCTGTTTGCTTAGAAATTCTAGGGACAATTAGGAGGCCTGCGTCTTGTGACCGTAGCGTACGTGTAGGTATGTACGGCAGGACCAAATCAGAGAGATAGGTAGGAGCAAGCCCATGTAATGCTTTGTAGGTTAGCAGTAAACCTTGAAATCAGACCTTGCTTTGCTGGCGCTCTGTCCCTATTATGGACAGGAGGGGCACAAGCTTCTGCAGTGTCTGATATGTCCCAACCCTTGGTCCACAAGAACAGAGGGATGGTCCCGTGATCATCCGTTTCCTGGGTATTCCACATCCTCATTTTCCGTCAAACCCTTTCTGGTATCCATATCACTAGCTGGCTGTATCTACTGCTCTAGTGGACTTCGGTGCCGCAGGTAATTTCATTGACGATGCCCTTGCCTCCTCACTGAACATCCCCTCACATCTGCTCTCCACTCCATTTCCGGTTCAAATGTTGGATGGTCGACCACTGGGATCCGGGAATGTCACACACATCACAGCATCACTCACCCTCACTGTGGGACCTATGCACCAGGAAAGCTTTCCCTTCCTCATCATCACTGCTCCCACGCACATAGTCATCCTCAGCATCCCGTGGCTTCAACGTCATAACCACACCATCTCCTGGTTAAGAATGAGAATCACCGCCTGGGTAGCAGGATACCGGAGGACCTGCTTTCCCTCACATTGTGGTTCCACATCTGTTGAGAGTCCAGGTAGCGCCCACCAGCCTCCAGCCTATCCCTCCCTTATCGTTGCCCCCCATGTTTTGGGATGTAGATGTGGACATCTGCCTTGCTCTGGAGAGGGAACCCATGCCCTCTACCTGCCTTCCTGAATGCATCTACATCCCCTCGAAGATAAGGGATAGGCTGTTGACCAGGGCGCACACATCCCTCACCACTGTCACCCAGGTATCACTCACACTATTCACTCCATCTCTGAGAAATACTGGTGGCCCACCTTGTCAGAGGACGTGGCTCACTATATCAACTCATGGTCAGTATGTGTCCAAACACAACCCCCCCGGCACGCTCCAGCAGGGAAGCTCGTTCCCCTTCCAATGCCTCAGCATCCCTGGTCTCATCTGTCCATTGACTTTGTGACCAATCTCCCCTCCTCTGATGGTTTCACCACCATTCTGGTGGTTGTGGACAAATTTTCCAAGTCATGCCGGTTTATTTCTCTCTCTGGTCTCCTTACCTCTCTCAAGGTCGCTGAGGCACTGTTCCAGCAGGTCGTCTGGCACTATGACCTTTTGAGGACATCGTCTCCGACCGTGGCCCTCAATTCACGTCACAGGTATGGAGGGCTTTCATGGAGAAACTGGGGGTCACAGTCAGCCTCACTTCCAGGTACCGGCCTCATTCCAACCGGCAGGTTGGAGAGGATGAACCGGGAGCTGGGGAGGTTCCTGAGGAGTCACTACCCGGACCGGCAAGGGGAGACAACTTCCCTGGGCGGAACATTTAGATTTCATTACGTCACTCCTCAACCGGGCTTACTCCCTTCCAGTGTGTCCTGGGTTATCAGCCAGTCCTGGCTCTGTGGACTCCGAGCCAGACCGAAGCCCCTGTTGTGGATGAATGGTTCCGGCACGCAGAAGAAGTTTGGAGTGATGCTCACGTGACGCTCCAGCGTGCTGTCCGTCGCCATAAGGAGCAGGCAGATTGCCACCGCAGTGAGGCGCCCGTGTTCCTTCCTGGCATCTCCATTACAGATATAAGGTACGGCGGAAGATTATGCTGGAGGGCTTAATAAACAAAAAGGTTGAAACCTTGCTTACTACTGTTTCTCACTTTAGTTTTGGCGACACTTGAGTACAACTTTAGGCTAACATTTTTTAAATGTTGAGACAAGGTTAAGTAGTCTCAGAGATAATGGAATTTGATTGCATCACAATTAAATTGAAATCTCTGGATAATTACATGATTCCTAACAATTTATCATGGGAAATAGAGGGACATTTTGGGGGAAATGAATACACAGTTTTGCAGCTGACGAATGAGCTTTTCCCCGACAAGCTGCTTAGCGTCTGACCACCCTGTGTCCTGTTAAGTGGTATGTAGCGCTGTAATCTGTGCAGTGACAGAGGACTGCTGTAGCAAATGGCAGCTCAAGTGTCTTGCCCAACACCAGATATTCTCATGTCTCCTCGCAATGTGTCATGCCCATCACAACAGGCAAACCGCCCAGGCTCAACTCACGCTAGCTCTTATATGGCCTTTCTACATCCGTGAGAGCAAAGGAAAGGTAGAAAGGAAAGCGAATGATGTTATGTTTCCGTTTCAAAAACATGATCCTCTCAGACAGTCTGGTTTTGTGCCACCACTGCCACGTGCACATATTCTACATGTCTACCACACCATCATGATACTAAATTATAATTGACATTTGGCTTTAAAAGTTTCTGCATCATGTTTCCAATGTCCTTGGTGACCCCATCCTAGGCTTGATGCCCAACACATGACAAAGTGACAAATGTTTTTTGGGTTTAGTGTGCATTTCACTGTTTTAAACAGTTAATGGTGAATGTATGTGTGCATACATACACGCATGTGTGTGTCGGGGTGTGTGCGTCCATCTGCCTTTGTATGAGTGTGTATGTGTGTGCACATGTGACAACTGCCGTGATAGACAGGTGCTAGTCTGTCTCATGGGGCCTTGAGCCGCAGAAAGGCTATCACATACTCCCAGCATTCCCTGGTGCTTTAATGTGGAGCCTCACTGGAATGCTGTTCATTGTTAACAGAGATTTCAAATGTAAAGATTGCAGGAAGGCGCACTGCCATGGATAGCCACACAGAGCCACTGTGTTCCATGTCTCTTATTCTATAGGCCATCGGAAGAATTTTGATAAGATGACACATTTTCAGTTTATTATGGGACTCTGTATTGAAGGAAAATCACAGGGTAACACATATCATGCACATCATCACAGTGCTTTTGTATACATACTAAGAAGGTATTCACAGTCACCCACAAACCTTTTCCTGCCGGTTTTGGGGTAATTTACCATTTTTATTATCCGAAAGTCTAACAAAAATGTTCAATGACTTGTGCAAGAGAAGTCTATGCCAAACAAACCACTCACCTGTCTCCGCACCAAACAACTTACCTGGGATAAAACAACTCACTCAGACACTTGCTACAGCTTTCCGTTTATATTTTATATGAAGCAAGGACCCAGTGGCTAGGTTCGAGAAATACAAACAAATGAAATGTAATCATTGTTTTGTCCTTGTATTAATAGGTACATTTCCTTCTGTTTGTTTTAGCCTCTGTTGACCCAAGGCCTTGTTAACCCTGCCTGGCCTGCCTGGGCTTACTGTGTGGCAGCAGAAGGATTGAATGGGGAATAGGTCTGGTATTCTGTAGTCTGAGTTTAAAAAAAAGTTTGTAATGTTTATGTGAGCGTGTGTCTATTGTTCTGGACTGGGCGTCGCGGGGGGGAGGGGGGGGGGTTAGAGACATGCCACTGTCACAGCATGCTCCAAAATAGAAGGACAGCTGTGGGTGCCCATATTAGAGAGAGTGGCTGGCTGGCTGGCTGGCTGGCTGGCTGGCTGGCTGGCTGGCTGGCTGGCTGGCTGGCTGGCTGGCTGGCTGGCTGGCTGGGAGGAGCAGTCATGGGAGGCAGGCAGTGGGGATCTGAGGCCAGGACTCAGCACACCCTAATCTTAGATAGGCCGGCCCATGGCAGGAGCTCTAGGAATAATGCCATTGGAATGGTACAGTATCTCCACCAGCCGAGTCATGAAAAGACTGATTAGCTCATGTTATTGCTGCCTCTGAGAGAGTTGGTGATGTTGTGGGGGTAGTGACAGTGGGAGATTAAGACCAGGAATGGAAGGTGGCATTAGCCAGTCTGCCCTCTCTGCATATATGGGTCTCTATCTCTGTAGCTGATGACTGATGGGAGTCTTTTGAGGCTGGAGGGGTCTTACTTGCTGTCAGTTAAAGATCAGGAATCATTTCAAACTAAAACTTATAAGTTGCATCAACATCAGGGCAAAGCCAGGGGATGCTAGCCAATAGGGGTCCTCTGGCCTCAAGCTTCTGCTTGGCTCATCAATCAAAAACCGACTAGATTATCTGTAGGTTGTGTTTCCATTGGCACAAGGAAAGGATTCATTAACAGGTATTAGTATTGGTGATTTTTCATGTTGCTGCTGTATGAAAGTGGATGTACTAGGCCCCACCACAGTCTGTTTCCTGGATCAGCACTTTAGCTGAGCAAAGAGGTATGTGCTGCGTATGGCCAACTAGAGCAACTGTAATCTATGAGCAGAAATACACAATCCATTCCTGTAATTCTTGACCAGTAGTATTCCCAGAGGTTCACCCTGGCTACCTAAAAGGAGACCATTGTATCTGTAGCCAAAAATGACTTTGTAGACAAAGTAAAAGTCCAAACTGACACACACACAAAAGTCCATACTTGAAAATCTCCCAGTCTGCTTTGCTAGTGACACAGAACACAAGACAGTCCCCTCATCTGAAGCACTCAACTCTTGTAGAATAGAGCTGATAGAAGTGCCATGTATCAAATCAATGTACTTTCGAATTGTGCATTCAAATAACATGGTCATTTCTCTGTGTTGGTGGGAACTGAGGGTTCAATTGACTTGATCGTCTATTCTGATGGAATAATCAATCAACGTGTATTTAGAGGTTGACGTATATTCACTTTATTTTCTTTAGTAGTTGTGTGTCGGCCCGGCGGGGGGGTTCCAGTGCCCTTCACGACAGCATCCTACCTCTTTAACTGTGAGCCCTATGTCAGACTGCGGAATGTGGGCTATTGAGAACAGGAGTTGTATTCCGGTCTATTTCTGGATGCTGTGCTCTGGCCTGTGCACACAAGGTCACTTATCTCCTCTTTTGTTCTCAAGGTTGTGTTAGGACTTATCCAAACGCTGACAATCAGCCTCTGACCTAAATAACGCAAACACAATCAAACCCAACTACCCTTATATGGAAGGAAATACGATATAAAGTAAGTAATACTAACTCTGAGACTTTTGCACTCATTTGTAGCTTTGGCTTAGTAGTGGAACAGGTATCCTAGATATTTCTATAGGTCCCTTTCTGTCTGGTGCGTGACTTGTTGACATTGTATAAAGTGTACATAGGTGTACTGTACATTGCCACTGCTTGTTAAAAAAAATATTGATATAGATATATATATATATATATACAGTGCCTTGCGAAAGTATTCGGCCCCCTTGAACTTTGCGACCTTTTGCCACATTTCAGGCTTCAAACATAAAGATATAAAACTGTATTTTTTGGTGAAGAATCAACAACAAGTGGGACACAATCATGAAGTGGAACGACATTTATTGGATATTTTTTTTAAAATTAACAAATCAAAAACTGAAAAATTGGGCGTGCAAAATTATTCAGCCCCTTTACTTTCAGTGCAGCAAACTCTCTCCAGAAGTTCAGGGAGGATCTCTGAATGATCCAATGTTGACCTAAATGACTAATGATGATAAATACAATCCACCTGTGTGTAATCAAGTATCTGTATAAATGCACCTGCACTGTGATAGTCTCAGAGGTCCATTAAAAGCGCAGAGAGCATCATGAAGAACAAGGAACACACCAGGCAGGTCCGAGATACTGTTGAAGAAGTTTAAAGCCGGATTTGGATACAAAAATATTTCCCAAGCTTTAAACATCCCAAGGAGCACTGTGCAAGCGATAATATTGAAATGGAAGGAGTATCAGACCACTGAAAAT
The DNA here is from genome assembly GCF_021184085.1 of Oncorhynchus gorbuscha. Lineage (NCBI taxonomy): Eukaryota > Metazoa > Chordata > Actinopteri > Salmoniformes > Salmonidae > Oncorhynchus > Oncorhynchus gorbuscha. The sequence goes on along the minus strand of NC_060175.1, from coordinate 77,530,800 downwards.
CTACCAAGACCTGGCCGTCCCTCTAAACTTTCAGCTCATACAAGGAGAAGACTGATCAGAGATGCAGCCAAGAGGTCCATGATCACTCTGGATGAACTGCAGAGATCTACAGCTGAGGTGGGAGACTCTGTCCATAGGACAACAATCAGTCGTATATTGAACAAATCTGGCCTTTATGGAAGAGTGGCAAGAAGAACGCCATTTCTTAAAGATATCCATAAAAAGTGTCGTTTAAAGTTTGCCACAAGCCACATGGGAGACACACCAAACATGTGGAAGAAGGTGCTCTGGTCAGATGAAACCAAAATTGAACTTTTTGGCAACAATGCAAAACGTTATGTTTGGCGTAAAAGCAACACAGCTCATCACCCTGAACACACCATCCCCACTGTCAAATATGGTGGTGGCAGCATCATGGTTTGGGCCTGCTTTTCTTCAGCAAGGACAGTGAAGATGGTTCAAATTGATGGGAAGATGGATGGAGCCAAATACAGGACCATTCTGGAAGAAAACCTGATGGAGTCTGCAAAAGACCTGAGACTGGGACGGAGATGTGTCTTCCAACAAGACAATGATCCAAAACATAAAGCAAAATCTACAATGGAATGGTTCAAAAATAAACATATCCAGGTGTTAGAATGGCCAAGTCAAAGTCCAGACCTGAATCCAATCGAGAATCTGTGGAAAGAACTGAAAACTGCTGTTCACAAATGCTCTCCATCCAACCTCACTGAGCTCGAGCTGTTTTGCAAGGAGGAATGGGAAAAAAATTCAGTTTCTCGATGTGCAAAACTGATAGACATACCCCAAGCGACTTACAGCTGTAATCGCAGCAAAAGGTGGAGCTACATAGTATTAACTTAAGGGGGCTGAATAATTTTGCACGGCCAATTTTTCAGTTTTTGAATTGTTAAAAATGTTTGAAATATCCAATAAATGTCGTTCCACTTCATGATTGTGTCCCACTTGTTGTTGATTCTATACAAAAAAATACAGTTTTATATCTTTATGTTTGAAGCCTGAAATGTGGCAAAAGGTCGCAAAGTTCAAGGGGGCCAAATACTTTCGCAAGGCACTGTATATATATATTTCACCTTTATTTAACCAGGTAGGCTAAAGCAAAGCAGTTCGACACATACAACAACACAGTTACACATGGAATAAACAAAACATACAGTCAATAATACAGTTGAAGAAAATCTATATACAGTGTGTGCAAATGGGGTAAGTGCCAACTGCTCCGCCCTCAACCGTAAGGCTCTCCAGAGGGTAGTGAGGTCTGCACAACGCATCACCGGGGGCAAACTACCTGCCCTCCAGGACACCTACACCACCCGGTGTTACAGGAAGGCCATAAAGATCATCAAGGACATCAACCACCCGAGCCACTGCCTGTTCACCCCGCTATCATCCAGAAGGCGAGGTCAGTACAGGTGCATCAAAGCTGGGACCGAGAGACTGAAAAACAGCTTCTATCTCAAGGCCATCAGACTGTTAAACAGCCACCACTAACATTGAGTGGCCGCTGCCAACACACTGACACTGACAACTCCAGCCACTTTAATAATGGGAATTGATGGGAATGATGTAAATATATCACTAGCCACTTTAAACAATGCTACCTTATATAATGTTACTTACCCTACATTATTCATCTCATATGCATACGTATATACTGTACTCTATATCATCGACTGCATCCTTATGTAATACATGTATCACTAGCCACTTTAACTATGCCACTTTGTTTACATACTCATCTTATATGTATATACTGTACTCGATACCATCTACTGTATCTTGCCTATACTGCTCTGTACCATCACTCATTCATATATCCTTATGTATATATTCTTTATCCCCTTACACTGTGTATAAGATAGTAGTTTAGGAATTGTTAGTTAGATTACTTGTTGGTTATTACTGCATTGTCGGAACTAGAAGTAAAAGCATTTTGCTACACTCGCATTAACATCTGCTAACCATGTGTATGTGACAAATAATTTTTTGATTTGATTTGAAGATAGAGGTAAGGCAATAAATAGGCCATGGTGGCAAATTAATTCTAATATAGCAATTAGACACTGGAGTGATTGGTGTGCAGAAGATGAATGTGCAAATAGAGATACTTGGGTGCAAAGGAGCAAAATAAAAAAATAAATACAGAATGGGGATGAGGTAGTTGGATGTGCAACTTGCAGATGGCATATGTACAGGTGCAGTGATCTGTGAGCTGCTCTGACAGCTGGTGCTTAAAGCTAGTGAGGGAGATATGAGTCTTCAGCTTCAGTGATTTTTGCAGTTCGTTCCAGTCATTGGCAGCAGAGAACTGGAAGGAAAGGCGGCCAAAGGAGGAATTGGCCTTGGGGGTGACTAGTGAGATATACCTGCTGGAGCGCGTGCTATGGGTGGGTGCTGCTATGGTGACCAGTGAGCTGAGATAAGGCGGGGCTTTACCTAGCAGAGACTTGTAGATGACCTGGAGCCAATGGGTTTGGCGACGAGTATGAAGCGAGGGCCAGTCAACGAGAGCATACAGGTCACAGTGGTGGGTAGTATATGGGGCTTTGTTAACCATATCCAGACCAATAGGACCATAAAGAAACAGTCACTTCAAAGAGTTGGAGTCCTGTCACACCATTTTACCTGCTGTTGATTAAAGATAAACATATTTTCTCTTTTGGGGGATGGTAGGCACACTGAGATCAAAAGTCTTGGAAAGAACCATTCACCTGGAATTTGTTAGTTGGGTTTACAGTAATTGACAAGCTCCTTAAGTGCTTATAGGCAGATATGTTTGGAAGCATTCCAACCAGTGGTGAAAAAGCGCCCAATTGTCATACTTGAGTAAAAGTATGAGATACCTTAATAGAAAGTGAAAGTAAAAGTCACTCAGTAAAATTCTATTTGAGTAAAAGTCTAAAAGTATTTGGTTCATAATATACTTAAGTATCAAAAGTAAAAGTAGTATAAAGTATAAATATTTTTTCGAAATCCCTTCATTTAAGCAAAGCAGACAGCACCATTTTCTTGTTTTTAAAATGTATGGATAGCCAGTGGCACACTCCAACACTCAGACATCATTTACAAAATATGCATTTGTGTTTATTGAGTCTGCCAGATTAAAGGCAGAAGGGATGACCATGTGTTGTCTTGATAAGTGCGTGAATTTGTCAATTCATCAATTTTCCTGTCCTGCTAAGCATTCAAAATGTAACGAGTAAAATGTATGGAGTAAAAAGTACATTATGTTCTTTAGGAATGTAGTGAAGTAAAAGTAAAAGTTGTCAAATATAAATAGTCAAGCTACAGATACCCCAAAAAACTACTTAAGTAGTACTTTAAAGTAACCCGTCATATCCCACCATATCCCCACCCTGCAATCTCCCACTGGCTCAGTTTTTCCCCATCTATTTTCACACGCCTACGTCCAACATTACAGTTGCTTTGCCCTGATGTTGATGCAATTTATAAGTCAGGAACACTAAACTCTCTGACCCACCGGACACATTCCAGCCCGCCATTGGATGTAGGGAAACGTTGGGTGTCACAAAATACGTCAATTCCCTTACTTTGATCACTTTTTTCAAATATTTTTTCCACGTTGATTCAATGTCATCACATTAAATGTTTGTGTTGAAATTACGTGGAAACAACCTTGACTCAACCAGTTTTTGCACAGATGGGGGGGGGCCTTCTGCACATTCAGATTCAAGTTTGTTCCATAGTCAGATCGTATTATGTTTCCTTATAAAGACGATCAAATAGAATGAAAACATTAAGTGTCATGGCATGGACAGAAAAGAACACCGCTGTTCCAATTGATTTACAGTGTAAACGTGCACATCTTCTGCACGTTGAGATGACTATGTACAGTCTATGATTGACAGAATTAAGTCAAACATTGACGCAATCCTCTGTAAAACAATGCCGTTTTAAAAATAACTGGCCTACTGTAGGTTTGAGTAGAGATAAAAATGCAGATTGCTATTCGTGACCGTCCGTGCACACGGTCCGGGCCAATAGGCTGCTGAGGAAAGGGACACATGGGGATGTCTGACATAGCTCCGCTAACCCTGACCTTGGGGAGGACAATAAAAGAGACGTTAACAGTGCGTTCAACGGTTAGTATACCAGATGCACCAACTAACCATCATTTTATAATAATAGGCCTATTGATGATCACATTTTACAATTCAAATCGTCTCTGGCAGTTTTGAGCTTGTCTTCAATTTGTTTAAGTTGTTGCTCTTATTCATTGTAGGTCCGTTGGTGCTGTTTTTTCCTGCGGAGTTGTCACCATGTCTGGCTTTAATGAAAGTAAAGATTTCGGGGATGCAGCCTCGTTCCTACGTCTCACCAATTTGGAGGCTTTGGCCGCCAGAACCCTGGCTTTTGATGGTAGGATAACTGTCAGAAATGCACATCAGTTCAACAATTGTATTTGTCTTGCCATACACTACTATCTATGGACAAGAACAAAAAACAAGAACATATGGAAGCCGACCATTCGATTTTCTACAGTTTTGATGGTGCACATTTTTTTTGTTAAGTTTTTGCCCCTCTAAATGACCATAAACGTTCTATTATTTTGCTCAGGCACTAAACGAGTCTGGATCCCGAATGAGAAGGAGGCTTACATCGAGGTGGAAGTCAAAGAACTGGATGGTGACAAAGCCACTGTGGAGACCAAAGATGGAAGGGTTGGTAGCCTAGTTGTTTGCAGTTGAATACAACATAATAAGGATAGTTTTAGCACTTGTCTTGTAGTTAATATGGCAGAAAGTGACATCATTATACTGACTCTTCAACACTTGTTGAAACTGACCTCATTAAGTCCATGATATACAGTAGCTAAATCCAAATATACTTCTCTTTGTTCTGAAGTGCACGGACTGTTATATATTTTTTTCATTTAATAGATTTGCAGACCTAATAGAATGTATATGAAATGTTAGTACCAAAAGTTGAATATGGTGTGGTACAGTGGTGCTTCAAGTCCCTTGAATTAAGTGATATATTATCACCTACCTACTGTATGAATTGACTGTAGACTTACACTGTTGTTCCCCCCCCCCCCCCTCTATTTCAAAGACTTTGGTTGTGAAAGAGGATGACATTCAGCAGACAAACCCTCCGAAGTTTGACATGATTGAGGACATGGCCATGCTGACTAATCTCAATGAAGCCTCTGTGCTTTTCAATCTCACCAGGCGCTACAGTATGTGGATGATCTATGTGAGTCGCGGTTCTGTACATCACACCATAGAGGGGAGGATAAACTGAGGCTATTCTAAACCAGTGAGACTCGCCCTGTGTCTCACACTGCATGTGGCCTATTTGTTTTTTGAGTTTCACGATACTTTGACCTTTTATTTATTTAATCTCCTTCCTATTTAACTCTCTCTCCTTGTCTATATCTCTCACACAACCAATTTGTCTCATCTCTTTCTTTCTCTCTCTCTGTGCAGACCTACTCTGGGTTGTTCTGTGTGACAATCAACCCATATAAGTATCTTCCCGTCTATTCGTCTGATGTGATCGCTGCCTACAAAGGCAAGAGGCGCAATGAGACCCCGCCCCATATTTACGCCATCGCTGACAACGCCTACAATGATATGTTGCGCAGTAAGTCTCAACCAATACAGTCTTTGGTCTCAATACAGACTCTAAACATAGAAGCTGTGTCATGTTGGAATTAAGAATCCATGTTCTACATTTAGATAAAATATGTTCAGTGCTTACACAATGCCGAAAAAGACTTATTTTTCTGCTAACTCTGGGCAATATGTTCTCTTAATAGATTGTGAGAATCAATCCATGCTCATCACGTAAGTCAAAGCCCTGCTCTATTCTAACACGGCCACTAGATTGACACGCCTGTATTTGTTTTAAAATAACTGAAAAATGTGTTTTCTACAAATTTGTATTAATTCTAATCAATTGTTACAATTCACACAAAAAGCATACAATTCACACTCCCGCCAAAGCATTTATTTGGCGCTTATTATTTAGATTTCGACCCCTTCCAAGGACCTCTTGCATTACAGTATGTACTGTGCTGATGGAAACAGTTCATTTTTGTCACTCTTGTCAGAGTGAGGTACATATATTTTTCATTATAATTATGTTGATTTTTTTCAAATACATTTTTGTCTACCACTCCCAGCGGAGAATCCGGTGCTGGCAAAACAGTCAACACGAAACGTGTAATTCAGTATTTTGCCATTGTAGCAGCCCTGGGTGATGCAGCCAAGACAGGAGTAAGGCAGAAAGCTTCCCCCACCCTTTTTTTCAACCTAAACCCCTTTTCATCTTTCATTCCTTTTTTTTTTTTTTTTGGACAGGCTTGTTATATTTGTACTATTTGATAACTACTTGTGTGTATTTTAGCTGTAGGTAGCCTAAAGTTTCCCCCCTGGCTTTCCCTGGTTTGCAAAACCTTTGCCGTTTGTCTCCCTGATCCTGCAGACTTCCTCGTCCCAAAACATGCCTGTTATTTCTCATCCCTTTTTGTTCCATCCTTTCCGCCCTACTTTATCCAGTTACTTTTTGCAACTGTCTTTTTATTTGACCATCTACGTTGATAACCTATTTTGTTTTTTGACTTCCACTCAGATGTGTTTTTATCCTCCTTCCATCATCGTGTTACACATTATTCCTATCTGGAAGTCCATCCCTCTAATACATTATCTCTTCACATGACAATCAGTGAGAAAAATCACCTTGTGCTTTCCTTAAAATCATGCTGCCATCCTTACAGCAATTGGCATCAAATCACACATCTTTTGCTTCCCCAGGGTACCTTAGAGGACCAGATCATTGCGGCTAACCCCGCCATGGAGGCTTTTGGTAATGCCAAAACACTGAGGAACGACAACTCCTCCCGTTTTGTGAGTGCCATATAATTTATCACTACACAGATGGACTCAACATCTCTTCTGAGTAGAATGGATAAGAATGTCTGCTTTGTGTTATGAATCTCTCTCGACATAGGGCAAGTTCATCAGGATCCACTTCGGTCCTACAGGGAAACTGGCCTCTGCTGATATTGACATATGTAAGCTGTCTGACATCACACCATGTAGAATTGAGTTTTTCACATCCAACAGTAATCCTCCAGGCCAATGCAAACCTCCTCTGCACTGTCACCATGTGTAGATCTTCTGGAGAAGTCCAGAGTAGTCTTTCAGCAGCCTGAAGAGAGGAGCTACCATATCTACTACCAGATTTTATCTCACAAGAAACCAGAGCTTCAAGGTATTGGAAGGCCACAACCAAAGATCACAGCCAAGGGCATATTTAGCAATGGATACATTAAATGAGAAAATATCTATCCCAATAGTTTTATCAGTTCAGAGTTCTCCAAGTGTCCCATGACTTTAACATGATGTCTTCTCGTTGATCCTCCAGACCTTTTGTTGATTTCCACCAATCCCTTCGACTACCACTTCTGCTCCCAGGGTGTGACAAAAGTGGAGAACATGAATGACGAAGAGGAACTGTTGGCCACAGATGTAAGCTCTGCCTCTTTCTACGAATGCTCTTTCCCTCGCTTTGCCATGTTGAGTTCCATCTCTATTGTGTGTCTCTCTATCCTGTCAGTTTTCTCCTAACTCACTAGTCTCTGTCTCTCTCCCTCCCTGACCCCTCCCTCAGCATGCTATGGACAGTCTGGGCTTTACTCCTGAGGAGAAGTATGGCTGCTATAAAATAGTGGGGGCCATCATGCACTTGGGCAACATGAAGTTCAAGACAGTTCAGAGAGAGGAGCAAGCAGAAGCTGACGGCACTGAAAGTGAGTCCCAAATTCCATTTACTTAATGGAACATGAATAGAATATATTTACTTGTAACAGTGTCAATATAGGACACCACCCAATACATACAGTGTGTATGTATGTGCTTTGCTCTTCAGGTGCTGACAAAGCCTCCTACCTGATGGGGATCAGTTCAGCTGACCTCATCAAAGGACTGCTGCACCCTCGGGTCAAAGTGGGGAACGAGTACATCATTAAGGGCCAGACTGTTGAGCAGGTGAGCTCTCTTTCTCTGTCTCTGTAAAACACCCGTAGAACAAGAAGGTATTATGGATTTAAAGGAAAGATTATCCACATTACCAATATTGTTTTCTGAGTCTGTGATATACTGTAACAGCTATCTGTTTCTTTTGTGTAGGTGAACTATTCAGTTGGTGCTCTAGCCAAATCCACCTACGACCGCATGTTCAAGTGGATGGTGGGCCGGATTAACAACAGCCTCTACACGGCACTGCCTCGGCAGTTCTTCATCGGTGTGCTGGACATTGCAGGGTTTGAGATCTTCGCGGTAGGCCTACACATTATAAAGCCTGCTTCTGACCAAACTCTGCATGATTTGATATGGTCTTTCTCCAGACTGTTTTGGCTCATAAACCTATCCTTCTTTTCTACCCCTCCCCCCGTTCCCCCCCTTCCCCATCTCTCTGTTCTCCGCACAAGTTCAACAACTTTGAGCAGCTGTGTATCAACTTTACCAATGAGAAACTGCAACAGTATTTCAACCACCACATGTTCATCCTGGAGCAGGAGGAGTATAAGAGGGAGGGTATTGACTGGACCTTTATAGACTTTGGCCTGGATCTACAAGCCTGTATCAACCTCATAGAGAAGGTATGTGTCTCTTGTCTCAGCCATTCAAATAAGGGGCTAGAGCTGAGGGAACTGCCGATGTTGGGCGGGGGGGGGGGGTTGTATGTGTGTGTGATGTTATACTGTTTGTGTGTTTCCTGCAGTCCATGGGCATACTGTCCATCCTGGAGGAAGAATGCATGTTTCCAAAGGCCACTGATGTCAGCTTTAAGTCCAAGCTGTATGACAACCACGTGGGCAAGTCTCCCAACTTCCTCAAGCCGCGGCTTGACAAGAAACGCAAATATGAGACCCACTTTGAGCTGGTGCACTATGCAGGAGTGGTATGTCTTCCAGTCTGTGCTGTTGTGTGTGGAATGGGTGTGTTTCTACCCATGGTTCATTTGAGACATTTACTTTTATACAAATCTATTGGATGTCATCGTTGACCCTCCCACTCTCTCTGCCCCTCTCCAGGTACCATACAACATCAGTGGATGGCTGGACAAAAATAAAGATCCCTTAAATGAGACAATAGTCACCTGCTTCCAAAAGTCATCTAATAAACTGTTGGCAAGCCTCTTTGAGAACTTCATCAGTAGTGATGCAGGTATTTCTTTCAACTTTATATCCTCACATATTTGAAAGTGAAACTACAGTAAATGGGGAAATGAAGTCCTCGTGATCCACGGTTTGATCTTCCAGCTGCTGATCCAAAGGCCGAGGCCAGAGGAAAGAGGAAGAAAGGGGTCTCCTTCCAGACTGTGTCACAGCTTCACAAGGTGTGTAAGAGGGAGGCAGAGACAGACAGGCATTCCAAGAGTGCGTCTAAGTGTCGTATTGTTTAGTAAAGATCAGAAGAAGGGAAGTATTTAAATGTGCTCTGTTGTTTTCCTGATGTCACGGTGACGTGCCTGAGTTGAGGGGGAAGTAGTTAAGACTTGCAGTGATGTTTAGGTAACTCAACTCATGAACATCACTTTAAGTCTGTGCTACCTCCACTCTTTCATGCCTCTGACTGAGAACGAGGATGAGGTAAGACACACCTTGGAGAAGAGCACCCTCACTTCCTTAATGTAATGTTCCCTCAACATATTGTTGTTTTAGGTGAGGTACAGGATTGGATCAAAAGGATTTGTGGGATTTATCAACGAAGACACTTTTACTTGCTGATTGAATTATAAATCATATACACTTCCTGCTAATCTGCCCATTTGCAGGAAAATCTGAACAAACTGATGGCCAACCTACGCAGCACCCAGCCTCACTTTGTGCGATGCATTATCCCCAATGAGTCAAAGACTCCAGGTAATGGTGACATATCCAAAGCTGTAATACAACTGACTTCACCTTGTCACCGTTGGCTCCATCTCTGCTGCTAGGTGTCTCAGTGCTGCAAGATTGATTCTTTCTGTCCTCTTTATCCCAGGGGGCTTGGACCCATTCCAGGTCCTCCACCAGTTGCGGTGTAACGGAGTACTGGAGGGAATCCGTATCTGCAGGAAGGGCTTCCCTAACCGGATCCTGTATGCAGAGTTCAAACAGCGGTGGGCACAGCACCTCTCTGGACAATGTTGAACTTTAACATACAGAGACACAAAGGCTGTATTTAGACAGGAAGCCTAATTCTGATCTTTTTGTAACTAATTTTTTTTTTTGACAAATCAGATCAGCTCTGAAAAAGATCTGATGTGATTGGTCAAAAGACCAATTTGTGGAGAAAAACAATATCAGAATTGGACTGCCATTGTGAACGCAGCAAAACACGTGTGGACCGTCTCGTTATCAAGATGGCAATAACGTGCAGGATAAATGACTTTCTTTGTCTTCCCTGCTGTGTGTTCTGTCCTGTGCAGCTATCGTATCCTGAACCCCGTGGCGATCCCAGAGGACTCCTTTGTGGACAGCAGGAAGGCTGTGGAGAAGCTGCTGGGCTCCCTGGACATAGACCACACCCAGTACAAGTTTGGAATCACCAAGGTGGATACTGTATGACTGGCACTAGTGCACCTGGATGAGTTTGCAGCTGAGAGATACCCTTGTGTTTTGAGCTCTCATCTCCAGGTGCGCCTTGTGTTGGGGCTGAAACTTATAGTATGGCCACTCCTCGTCGGTTGCTGACAGAAACAGACAGTATGTTCATGTGTATTGGGGCAGACTTAGAGAGATCCACTATAACTGACAGTATGGTCTGGGTGTCCTCAGGTGTTTTTCAAGGCAGGGCTGCTGGGCCTGCTGGAGGACATGAGGGATGAAAGGCTATCGGAGATCATTAGCATGCTGCAGGCTATGCTGCGGGGCAAACTCATGAGGATGGAGAGACGCAAGATGATGGACAAGAGGTAGGTAAACACAGGTCAGACGGTTCCACTGGGACTGCCGTGTCTTGAGTTTTCAGGCCCAAACCAAAACATTTTTATTGACAAGGTTATTTAGTAGTGTTTTGTGTGGGTTAGTGTGTGTATTTGCCCTCAGGTTTGTCGGTATGTACATGGCATGCGTGGAGTGTGGCGAGCGTGTGTCAGCACTTGCTTGCTTTAGTGTGTGTGTGTGTGTGTGTGTGTGTGTGTGTGTGTGTGTGTGTGTGTGTGTGTGTGTGTGTGTGTGTGTGTGTGTGTGTGTGTGTGTGTGTGTGTGTGTGTGTGTGTGTGTGTGTGTGTGTGTGTGTGTGTGTTCCTTGTGGAAATAGCCCGTTATAACCTCCGGGTGCAAATGGTGCTTACAAAAACAGGAGGGGTTGACACATGGCCCTTAAAGATCAGTAACAGCAGCTGTCATGTCCTCCAGCCCAGCCTCGTATTAATAATAACGCATTCTCCCCCGGCCCCCTTTTGTCCATGGAGCCTGGAGTTTAGAGCCCCCACATAGCTGGAATAACTGGTCAGGTGATAAGGGATTAAGTCTTCGGTTTCACAGAGGGCTGGAGTTTCATATAATAAAGGACCTCTACCTGACCTTTGTCTGGCCCACAGTGAGTCTCTGCCTTGCTTTTCCTGGGATTCACTATTGATTTATTTCTCCGTCTGGAATGCTTGCTGTGTCATAGCACCCGCTATTGTAAAGCAAATGATCCAATGACCAGTGCTCGCTGGGCCATATTTGGTAAGCCGGGCACACACAGATCTAATTTAGAACAGGAGGAAGGGAGGAATCTGGACCACACCACCAGTCCACCAACATGACCAGTTCATTGGACACAAGTGTAAGGGTGGAAAGCCATAGGACAAAGAATTCTAGCTACCTTTATGGTCTACTGCTTCACAGCCCGTTTTCCAAAAAGCTCTACTAATACACACTTTAAATGTGTTATCCTCTCACTTCTCGATCCCTAATCAAATCAGGCATATGTTGAAGTATTGTCCCTTTCCCGTTCAGTCTCAAAGATCATTCGGAAAATACAACTTACTTCATCACCTTAGTGCACACAAATCATTCACCTCATTCACCTGTGTAACCCTGAATGCCTTCCCCCTCTACCTCCACAGAGAGGCTATAGAGGTGATCCAGTGGAACATCCGTGCTTTTGCAGCGGTGAAGAACTGGCCATGGATGATGCTGTTCTTCAAGCTCCGGCCTCTCCTGAGGAGTGCCACGGCCGAGAAGGAGCTGGCCGCCCTCAAGGAGGAGTTTGCCAAGCTGAAGGAGGCGTTTGGCAAGTCAGAGACCAAGCGCAAGGAGGTGGAGGAGAGACAGGTGGCCCTGATCCAGGAGAAGAACGACCTGGCCCTGCAGCTGCAGGCAGTGAGTGTTTACAGATGAGATCAGAGAACACACTGTACAACGGAATAACTTTAAGATGAGGATTGATGAGACAGGATTAGTAAAGATGAAGACAATATGATGAGACAAGATTAATGTAGACTTAATAAGAATCGACCAGAGACGATTAGGCAATAAATCAAGATAAGAGATGCTAAGGGGAAGTACTAAACAGGAAGTCTCTGTGTCACCCCTGACCTCAGGAGCAGGACAACCTGGCGGATGCAGAAGACCGCTGTGACCTGCTGATCAAGGCCAAGCTGCAGCTGGAGGCCAAGATCAAAGAGCTGATGGAGAGACTGGAAGACGAGGAGGAGATAAACGCCAGCCTGACTGCCAAGAAACGCAAGCTGGAGGACGAGTGTGCAGAGCTGAAGAAGGATATCGACGACCTGGAGATCACCCTGGCCAAGGTGGAGAAGGAGAGACATGGCATGGAGAACAAGGTGAGCAGAGGAATGGTGGCTCACTGTTTGCAGAGACATTATTCAGCATTCCTGTAAACCTCTTGGTTTTACCTGGGCAGTCAATTTACTGTACCGTGTATATTATATTTCAGAGATGATTTCTCACATTGCTGGTATATTTCCTTCCTTTTGTTCTGATATGTTATTTGTTCCACATTGTTTGTTCCCCCTGTCTTTCCTCAGGTGAAGAACCTGATGGAGGAAATTGGTGTTTTGGACGAGTCCATCCTGAGCCTGACCAAGGAGAAGAAGGCTCTGCAGGAGGCCCACCAGCAGGCCCTGACTGACCTGCAGGTCGAGGAGGACAAGGTCAACGTGCTGAGCAAGGCCAAGATCAAGCTGGAGCAGCAAGTGGACGATGTGAGTAAAGGGGCATGAAAAAATACACACTTTCACCTCGAACAGTAACCTAACTTTCTCCTTAGTGAAGCACACAGCGATATGAGATATCTTATACTGATGTAACCCCCCCAAGTTGGAAGGTTCCTTGGAGCAGGAGAAGAAGGTGCGTATGGATCTGGAGCGGATCAAGCGTAAGCTGGAGGGGGATCTGAAGCTGTCCATGGAGTCTGTCATGGACCTGGAGAATGACAAGCAGCAGCTGGAGGAGAAACTCAAGAAGTGAGAATCATCTCTTCAATCTGTTAGTTAATAAGGCCTTTATAAGTGGTCTGTGAAATCCTTGTTAACTGACCAAGTATAAATAAACTACTTACTGACTGTCAATTAGTGTGCAAATGAATCACTTATTAGCATTTTACAGTGAAATGTTTATCTATGTTAAATATTTTTTGTACCGTCTATTCCTCTGACTCCTCATCATCATCTCCCCCTGTACAGAAGAGACTTTGAAATGAGTCAGTTCAGTTCGAAGGTAGAAGATGAGCAAGCCCTAGTCATTCAACTCCAAAAGAAAATAAAGGAATTGCAAGTATGTCTATCTGCCTCTGTATTCTCTTCTTTTGTAAAGTTAGTTAGAAACATGTATTAAAGCATCACTCCACAATGATACAATAGTTGACCATACCAACAAACAATTTTTTTTTTTAAAAGCTACATTGTAGACCACCAGTTTTTCAACACTAAATGCGGTCATAGTTAAACGTGGTATTTCCTTTGGAGTCATCTATAATGCATCACATCTATGTACATCTATGCGTAATCAAAAACAACAATGTACAGAAGATAAAAGGACATTTAGCACTTATAAAGACATCTCCATTGGAGGATAAGGTATGTTACTAAATTGCTCATGTAAATGTTCCCCTGCCTCTCCCTCAGACTCGTATCGAGGAAGTGGAGGAGGAGTTGGAGGCGGAGAGGCTGTGGAGGACCAAGGCAGAAAAGCAGCGTGGCGACGTGTCCCGGGAGCTGGAGGAACTGAGCGAGAGGCTGGAGGAGGCAGGCGGGGCCTCGGCCGCCCAGATCGCCATGAACAAGAAGCGCGAGCAGGACTTCCTGAAGATGTGGAGAGACTTGGAGGAGGCGGGGCTTCACCACGAGGCCACAGCGGCCGCCCTGAGGAGGAAGCACGCTGACAGCGTGGCAGAGCTGGGCGGGCAGATTGATATGCTACAGCGCGTCAAACAGAAGCTGGAGAAGGAGAAGGCGGAGTACAGGGTGGAAGCAGAGGACCTGGCTTCTAACCTGGAGCGCCTCTCCAAGTCCAAGGTGAGGGGGTGAGAGGGTTCGCCTGGTCACTGAGATGTGGCGGTCTCCTCAGTGTCCCAGACACAAGGCTAGTTGGGATGGTCTGAATTGCAACAGTATGACAAGTTAGAAAATACTGAGTTTTATGTCATGTATGCTAAGGCAGAGTTTTGCTTGATAACAGGATACCACAGAGAAGATGTGTCATCTGTATGAGGATCAGATGAACGAGGCCCGGGCCAAAGTAGAGGAGCTCCAGAGACAACTGACTGACATCAGCAACCAGAGAGCCTGCGCTGTCACTGAGAGCTGTAAGGGTCACACGGGCCACAGCACGGCATGGCAGAAGGTCAACCGACCTTGGGAAACTCACCAAATGTATCTCTCTTTGTCTCTCTCTCTCTGTGTGTAGCTGAGTACAGTCGTAGGCTGGAGGAGCGGGAGGCTATGGTCAGTCAGCTGCAGCGCAACAAGATCTCCTTCAGCCAGAACACTGAGGAACTGAAAAAACAGCTGGAGGAGGAGAACAAGGTCAGAGGTCACACTTAAGTCAAACTTTAAGTGATCAACCTGATATGTAAAAATATTAAAGGCTTTTTCCTGTCAGACCTCATAACAAGAATATGAATGATGTGATTTCTTCCTTGTCTGTCCCAGGCTAAGAATGCCCTGGCCCATGCCCTCCAGTCCTCCAGACATGACTGTGACCTGCTTAGGGAGCAGTATGAGCAGGAGCAGGAGGCCAAATCTGAGCTGCAGCAGGCCCTAGTCAAGGCCAATGCTGAGGTGGCTCAGTGGAGGACCAAGTATGAGATCGATGCCATCCAGAGGACTGAGGAGCTGGAGGAAACTAAGTAAGTCTGATGCTCTCAAATGATCTGTTTGTCTACATAAATTAGCGTGAAAAAAGCTTTTGAACATTACTGGCTTAATGCTCTTCTGATAAACTTTCATGTTAACCCCTGACTGTGACCTTAAAGAAAGAAGCTGGTGGTGCGTCTGCAGAACACTGAAGAGGCAGTGGAGACATCTCATGTTAAATGCTCCTCTCTGGAGAAAACCAAGCACCGTCTGCAGACCGAAATCGAAGACCTGATGGTGGACCTGGAGCGCTCCAATGCTGCTGCCCTTGCCCTGGACAAGAGACAACGCAACTTTGACAAGGCAAGCAGTGAGCCCATAGGCATTAGTAGTTAGTAAGTCGTCAAAAGAAGGATTTTCACATTTGCATGACAACCCTCGCTAAGTCCTAAACATGAGTACTGACAATGTAAAATGCTGCAGGTGCTGTCAGAGTGGAGGCAGAAGTATGAGGAATGCCAGTCGGAGCTGGAGAGCTCTCAGAAGGAGTCTCGCAGCCTGAGCACTGAACTCTTCAAGTTGAAGAACTCCTACGAGGAGGCCATAGACCACCTGGAGACACTCAAACGGGAAAGCAAGAACCTGCAAGGTAAACACTGCTCTAAATAATACCAGTAAACCCTTGTCGTTTGAGGGACGAGCGTGTTTGTAGGAGTGACGCCACCTGTTTTAAGACAATGCTAATACACGTCACAAGAGTGAACACAAAGGCCTGTCTATCTAACCCATAGTGTTATTTGTTCCCCCAGAGGAGATAGCTGACCTAGCTGACCAGATCAGCCAGGGTGGGAAGACCATGCACGAGCTGGAGAGGATGAAGAAGGTTCTGGATGTCGAGAAGAGTGACATCAAGGCTGCCCTGGAGGAAGCTGAGGTGAGCACACAGAACTGACTGTGGTTGGAAAGTGTCTATTCTTACCACAAGGGTACAGAGAGACCAGTGGAAACCTGAGAGGAGTGATCTGACAGGGGTGTTAGGTTGGTGTGACCCTGTAACTCCGCTAAATGTGACACTGTTCTATTGCTCCGAGGCAGGGCACCCTTGAGCATGAGGAGAGCAAGACTCTACGTGTCCAACTGGAGCTGAACCAGTTCAAGACTGAGGTCGACAGGAAGATAGCCGGAAAGGAGGAGGAAATTGACAGCCTCCGGTAAGGACTCATGATCCATGATAGTTTTCCAGTATGCTTTTAAAAGCAGCACAGATTTGTCATTATTCATGATGGTGTTTTAGGCTCCTCTCTCTAAGCAGCCTATTTGTCACTTTCCCTGCAGCCGGAACCACCAGCGCTCCCTGGAGTCCCTGCAGACAACCCTGGAGACCGAGGCAAGGTCCAGGAACGAGGCAGTACGGCTGAAGAAGAAGATGGAGGGAGACATGAACGAGATGGAGGTCCAGCTGAACCATGCCAACCGCCATGCTGCCGAGTCCCAGAGACTACGGCACCACCTGCAGGGCCAGATTAAGGCCAGTGGAGAACTAACACAATTCATGCTTTTAAATGATCAACATTGTCATAGATTTTTCACACAGACAACACGTGTAAGGAAACACAACTCATACTTAGGGTAGATATTTAACATTTCAGACATCAAATGCTCTTATCCAGAGTGACTTCTAATTAATGCATTCATCTTAAGACAGGTGAGACAACAAGTGTTGGAGTAGTTCAGCTAGTAATTTAACTACATTCTGCAGTAGCTTGGTGGAAGATGACAGTGGTGGAAAAGGACTCAATTGTCATACTTAAGTAACAGTAAAGATACCCTAATAGAAATGGACTCATGTGAAGGTCACCCAGTAAAATAAGACTTGAGTAAATGTCTAAAAGTATATTCTTTTAATCCTTATGTCTATTGATGCACCCATGTCTCAATCTAAGTAACATAGTAAAGAAATCCCCATAAATATCTATCAGTTTAAACTGGAGATATCAATTTTTTGGATGGGCTGCGTCTCAATCTACCACATCCTCCTATGTCATCCTTCCACATTTTCGGTGCAAGGTGGCCGAGCTACAGCGGTGTTTGTCAGACCATGAGACATCCCAAAAAATGGTCTTCTCACGAAAACGTCTGTAGTGTCCGAACTCTATGGTCAGGGAAGACTCTCACAAACACCATGGTGTTCTCCATTTTGCTCTAGGATTCCCACAAATGTCACGGGACTCATCTGAACGTAACCCATACGAACAAAGGCAGTAGGGATGACAGAACGTTATATGGATAGGTTTGTGAATTGAACAACATGGCTGTCCTGCCTGAGCATTTGAAATGTAACAAGTACTTTTGGGTGTCAGGGAAAACTGTATGGGAGTAAAAAGTACATATCCCAACATATACGTATGGGAGTAAAAGTTGTAAAAAATATAAATAGTACAGACCCCCAAACAACTACTTAAGTAGTACTTTAAAGTATTTTCAATTAAGTACTTTACACCACTGGTAGTTGAACTCAAATCAAATCTAGGTAGTGTTTTCAGTAGTTTGTTTTTTGCTATGTAGCTGTGTAGCTAACTACTGGAACTACACATTACTTTTTTAGCAGAAAACTAAAGAAGAAATGTGTTAAGTAGGCAAGAATTCTGAATCATTATTAATAAACCATTTGTTCAGTGACCATTAACCACTGTTGTCTGATGGGGTCTACAGGACTTGCAGTTGGAGCTGGACGGCCGCATCCACCAGAATGAGGAGCTGAAGGAGCAGTGGGGCCTGACGGAGCGCAGGAACAACCTGCTGGTGGCCGAGGTGCAGGAGCTATGCACTGTGGTGGAGCAGACTGACCGCGGACGCAAGATGGCCGAACATGAACTGCTGGAGGCCACTGAGAGAGTCAACCTGCTGCATGTCCAGGTAGGGGACGCCTCAGGGAACTGGCTGGTCAGGGCCTGACATGGGATGAATGAGAGGATGAAAGGTTTGAAGGATGTACATTGTTACAGGATTGTTGGATATATCTTAGCCACATAGAAACCCTAGTATTTTATTCTGCTTGAACAGAACACAAGCCTGATCAACCATAGGAAAAAGATGGAGAGTGACCTGTCCATGCTGGCTGGGGAGGTGGATGAGGCAGGACAGGAGTGCCGTAATGCAGAGGAAAAAGCCAAGAAGGCCATCACAGATGTGAGTTACCTAGACAGTGACCCCCTGATCTCACAATATTCAATGCTTTAATTGTGTGATGGGGCAACCAGTCCATTTTGAAACGATGGTTGTGATATTTCCCCTCATCTCCTGTCCAGGCGGCCATGATGGCAGAGGAGCTGAAGAAGGAGCAGGACACCAGCTCTCACCTGGAGAGGATGAAGAACAATATGGAGCAGACCATCAAGGACCTGCAGCTCCGGCTGGATGAGGCAGAGCAGATCACCCTCAAAGGAGGGAAGAAACAGATCCAGAAGCTGGAAACCAGGGTGAGGTTCACATTAAAGTGAATAAGGCCATGCAATTTCAATTAAATGTCTTCACTTCTGAAATTGTAAACCTTTTACTGAAAAATTGCACAATTAGAGCAGAAATAATGTCCTCATGCTTCCAGCAGAAAGATGCACAACTTAATCTTTGATTATGGCTGAACTATGCATCTTCCAGCCTTCCCAAGAGGCTAAAATCTCATGATTAGGTTGCAAGGCTTCTATATTATTTTAACAAGGTCTACCTTTTGGGGGGGGTTCTCTTGCCTCACTTTTCAAAAAAGTGAATCCCTTAAACATTTAATAAAATGTATATTGGAGTAATGGATTTCACACAGCACAACATCAATGAATGGCTAACTGACCGACCTCTGTGACCCACAGATGAGGGATCTGGAGAGTGAGCTGTTGTGTGAGCAGAAGAAGAGTGAAGAGTTTCAGAAGGGAGTACGCAAATATGAGAGGAGGGTCAAGGAGCTCTCCTACCAGGTAAACAACCACAGCAGTCAGTGCCCACCCCTGAGGGGAGGACGGCTCATAATAATGGCTGGAATGGAGCGAATACTATCAAACATGTGCTGGATACTATTCCATTCACTCCAGTACACTCCACTCCAGCCATTATTATGAGCCGTCCTTCCCTCAGCAACCTCCACTGCTGCCCACCTACACAGCACCCTAATTTCATAGCAACATGTTGTAGTTGAACCAGAAGAGTAAAAGCAGTTGTGGACCACTTTCACTGTATCAACAGATGATTGGGGACAATTAAGGTAGTAGATGCCTTGACAGTCCATTATTGAGTGTTTGTTGCTGTTTGTTCAGGCTGAGGAGGACAGGAAGAACCTGCTGAGGATGCAGGAACTCATTGACAAGCTGCAGGCTAAAGTCAAGAGCTACAAGAGGTTGGCTGAGGAGGCGGTGAGTATTATAGGTTCTCTTCAGTCACACACAACAGCCCATCTGAACCAACAATCACTTACCATTACTGAACAATAAATTGACATTTTGTAATATTAAGTCATTTCCCTCTCTCCCCACTAGGAGGAGCAGGTGAACTGTAATGTCACGAAGTACAGGAAGATGGTTCATGAGCTGGACAATGCAGAGGAGAGGGCAGACATGGCGGAGACTCAGGTCAACAAACTGCGCGTGACTGTGCGCACCCGGGACCCAGGGCCAGCCAAGGTGAGCCCTGATTTCAGTTTAGTTAAACTCACTTTATAATGTGTTTATGTCCATGGCTAGCGCTCCAGAGGGGTTGGGTTAAATGCGGAAGACACATTTCAGTTGAATGCATTCAGTTGTACAACTGATTAGTATCCCCCTTTCAACCTTGCTTGTCTTTCCAGATTGCAGAATGAAATGGAAGCCTGGTAGTGTTCCTGTACGAAACTCTATCAGATGACTGCAATGCGTGTTAAAGGTCCAACGCAGCCGTTCTCTCAATATCAAATCCTTACGGTGTTTGTTTTCAATTGAAATGGTCAGAAAGACACAAGAGGTTTGGAACTCCTTATTGGTCTATTAACTCCTGGTGATGTCACCAGGCAGGCCAAAACTCATCCGACCAAAACAGGCTGTAATTTCAGGTGGCCTTTTCAAACAGCTCCTACACTAAAAGGGACATTATCACAATTTCACAGTATTATTCCAATCGCAGTGTGGAAATATATTTAAAAACTTGACTGCACAGGGCCTTTAAGTATGTTTTGACTAGTGTGTTCAAATAGCAAAAATGTGTGATAGACCAACACAAGCCAATGCCTTGTTAAAAGCTGAAATACTAAAATGTCCTTTAACATGACTGTTCACTGTCAACAATAATACATTGTATAACCTACATCCATGTAATGTAGTGCGTAAAAGCACTTAAATAAAGAGACAAGACAGATTCAAAATTGTTCTGTTTTTTTTCTTCTCATTGGCTTAACAAAGTGAAGTTAGAGGGTGGCGGTGATACCTGTGTATTAGATGAACAAACACCCTCTCTGAGAAGGGCTCAGACAGACCAGGGGGTTTTCTGGATCAAATTGGGGCTTAGGTGGTGGACGTGCTCAACGGAGCTACCCGGAAATTTCTGAGGCCCTCTTGCCTGCAATGTTGCAGTCTTTAAAGCTAGTGGTGCTCCCATGTCATAATAAAAATGCTCATGAAATAATCTTTTTATTTTAGATTGACTTTCATTTATATTTGTGATTTTGTCGTTTTCAAAGATCATTTAAAAACAAATATATAGGCCCATTATCTTTTCTATATACTTTCTGCTTTTGAATTGTTTTAAGTTTACACTGAAAACATTTCACCATCCTGAATGTAAAAATATTTATACTGTTTGGTCAGCCCAATAATTTTCTATGCAGAAAAAAACCCGGTGGGCCCAGTGTCACATACAGACCCACACATCCTGAGAACGGACACAACGTTTAGGAGACTCATGCTGTAAGTGAAGCACCTTTCCTAACGTTACTAAGGATGCCAGTCAGGACTCCTTTGTGTGTTGGACATAACTAATTGATTCATCTGGTGAGTCCTGAGCCTTGTGTCCACCTCGTCCTAAATCCGTTGTCATTTACAGGGATCATGTCATGATGGATTTCTTTAAATAGCCTCTTTTTAGAACAAAATAAAACTATTGCTTGTCCCTGAAATATTGGTCTTCTATTAAGGGCGCTACTATTCAATTAGATCCACAGTGGTTGTTTTCTGGTCAGTGGAACTGCGTTAAGAGCTGTCAAATCCACAAGCGGCTCCAGACATTACATTACATTTAAGTCATTTAGCAGACGCTCTTATCCAGAGCGACTTACAAATTGGTGCATTCACCTTATGACATCCAGTGGAACAGTCACTTTACAATAGTGCATCTAAAACTTAAGGGGGGGGGGGTGAGAGGGATTACTTATCCTATCCTAGGTATTCCTTAAAGAGGTGGGGTTTCAGGTGTCTCATTTTTATTCTTAATATGTACCAGTCGGGTTTTAGACCAGGACATAGCACCGTTTCAGTTGCTGCGCTTGTTTTTAATGTGTTATCATAAAAATCATTGTGCTGCAAAGACCTTTCCAAGGCCTTTGACACTGTCGAGCATTAAGTTCTAATTCAAAAGTTGACTGAAATAGGCCTAGATCAGGCTTCTTATAAGTGGTTTGAGAATTATCTAACAGAATACAATGTGCGATTTCTTGATGGTGTTAAGTCTAGTTTCCCGGATATTACGAAAGGTGTACCACAGGGTTCGGTACTGGGACCGGTTCGATGGTGTTGAGTCTAGTTTCCTGGATATTATGAAAGGTGTACCACAGGGGTCAGCACTGGGACCGTTTCTCTTTAACATTCATATAAATAATATTGGTCTATATGTTAAAACTTGTCATTTTCATCTATGTGCAGACAATACTGTTATTTATGCCATTGCCCTAACTGTAGACCAGATGTTGTTAGAGCTCAAATCTGATTTTGTTAACTTACAGAAAGCCCTGGTTGGTTTAAAAATTGTACTTAATGTGGGCAAGACTAAATATATGCTGTTCTCTAGTTCTCACAAGAATGTTTCAGATGTCCTCCATATTTATTAATTGTATGGTTCTCGAATCGATTGGGTTCCCGCCTATAAATATCGGGGCATTTGGATTGACAAGGATTAAAGGTTTAAATACTGATGAGCTAGTTAAAAAGCTCAGATTTATAGTTGGCTTCTTTTTCAGAGATAGATCTAGCATCTTCCTAAACAGCAGGAAGCAGATAGTGCAGTCAACTTTCCTGCCAGTTTTTGACAATGGTGACACCATTTACCAGAATGCCTTTCGCTTCATAACAGGTAACAGTTTTAATGCGCAGTATAACACAGTTTTAATCCAGGTAACAGTTTTAATCCTGTATCAAACGGTTGGCTGGTCCTCATTAAAGTCCCGTAGATCAATTCACTATTCCCTTCGTGTTTACAAAACTCTACTACACAAGCTTCTGTCTTACCGAACTTCTTTGTTGAAGTATAAAAACACAAGATACCTACTGCGTTCACAGGATTGGTTAACTCGAGGTTCCTCGGGTCTCCACCGAATTAGGTCAATCCTAATTTAATAACCTGCTAGAACTCCCTGTGTCTTGATTCCCTGGTGGTGTAGGAGTCTAACGTTGAGAATGTTAAATGACAATTGCATTTGTTTTGATTAAATGTACAAATGTATTGTGGTGTTGAAATTCTCGTTCTTGAATTTGTAACCTGTAGTTTTTATTCACATTTGATTGGAGTAATATCCCAGATGATATTCATCGAGATCGTGATCGCTGCAGATGTCGTGTCAAGCTGAAATCATCACAACATTTTCCTTTCTACAATGAAGTCAAATCCAGCACAACACACTCACAAAGACAAAAGCCCAAACAGACAATGTCTTCCCCTTAGAGAGCACTGTGGCCACTAGTTGACAATCAGACAGTGCCTTCCTCTTGGAGAGCACTGTGGCCTTCCCCTTAGAGAGCACTGTGGCCCCTAATTGACAGTCAGACAGTGCCTTCCTCTTGGAGAGCACTGTGGCCACTAGTTGACAGACAGACAGTGCCTTCCTCTTGGAGAGCACTGTGGCCACTAGTTGACAGACAGACAGTGCCTTCCTCTTGGAGAGCACTGTGGCCACTAGTTGACAGTACCTTCCTCTTGGAGAGCACTGTGGCCACTAGTTGACAGTACCTTCCTCTTGGAGAGCACTGTGGCCACTAGTTGACAGTGCCTTCCTCTTGGAGAGCACTGTGGCTTTCCCCTTGGAGAGCACTGTGGCCCCTAATTGACAGATAGCTTCACTGTCTAACTGACTTACCAGACATTATACCTAAAGCGGACATTGCCATTGGCTGCACGGAGTCGCATTAAGATAAAGCGGACATTGCCATTGGCTGCACGGAGTCGCATTAAGATAAAGCGGACATTGCCATTGGCTGCACGGAGTCCCACACAGCCTTGTTTAAGTTTGAGCACTGGAATGTAATCTACACCTCCATTAAGCAGATAGACATCCTCATTTTGGTGAATGATTTTCAATGTGAGCGTCGTTATTTCTATATAGCCTACACGTTCTTGTTCTGAACATTAAAGCGAGTGGGACGTTGTGGTAAGGATCACAAGAGCAGCAATGTGACAGCTTCAACACAGTTACACCTCCCAAAGAAACATCAGCCATCACCGGTTAACACTTGATCTGATTGAATCTAGGCCTCACTGTCCCTAAAACATTAACATACTGGTATGGTAATGTATTTCTTTCAGTCGGTGTACTTACACATCATGTTTGTGTGACTGAACATCAAAATGTAATTACATGCATTACATTGGCATACAAACTCAAATGGATTGTTATAACTTTTCCTTACTGTAGAACTATGACACTAGACAATTTGCGAATCTCTGAAATTGTGCCACAAAACGGTGTACCAGTTGTAACTACTATGTACAATCTGCAAATGTAATCACCATGTACATTTTGGCGACACTATGAAGTGGGTGTGGGGTTTGTTTTTTTAACCAGAGGGTAGGAGAGATCCTATCCATACTATTAGTGAAAGGCTGAAGGAACCTCAGTCCTCTGGGGCTGCCGATTGGCTGACTGTTTCTCCTCCACAGCTACATGGAAACTCCAATTCCGGCATGTTATACACCCCAACACGGCTCCACACACACACAACACCAGTATCCACTCCTACACCTAACACACACACAAGCCCAAAACGATGCACACGGTCATTCTGTAGACCTAAGGATGTGGAGGAGTGAGAGCTCAGATCTGTTCAGTTTGTAGCTGAATGTAGAAATGGACTCTCCTCTCTTCTCTATCAATCCATCCAGAAGCATTAAACTTCCAGAAAGTCTTTGACCAGATCCATGTAGGCCTGGATGTAGCAGGCTATTGGCACATAGTGAAGTCAGGTCTGAGTCCAACAGAACCGACACAGTCTCCTTCCAGTAGGTACATGATATACAGGAACTCTGATAGAGAATAGGAGAGATACAACAGTGACATAGGTTCCCTTGAACACCAAATAGGATGGAGAATGGTCCAATGTACAGGTGACCCAATACAGAAGTACCAAAATAGTAAGCAATACAGAGTAGACAGCATTAAAAGTAAGAGCGGGGTGTGTGTGTGTGCATTGTCGAGGACACTCACGTTCTCCAGACAGGTGCTGTCCTTGTCCTTGTTGAGGTAGTGGCACTGCCAGAAGCACAGCAGGTTGTGTAAGTTGTTGAGCAGGCGGCCGGGGTATTTCCCAGCGTACTCCTCCTCCCTCAGGGCGTTGAGACAGAAGGCCAGTTTGTCCCGCCTCCTGGCCAGCATCAACACCACCAGGCTGGTGTTCAGACAGCTCACATTCTCCTAACATTAGGTTCAGCCACCATCAAACAGGCAGGATCACAGTTAGCCAATTATGCACACGAAGACAAGTATACATGTCTGAATATGAGAAACAAGTACAGGAATTTAAAGTCTATATTAGCTAGCAGGATGCCATCAGTATTACAGTGAAACGGTCAACAGAGCAGAGGATCTCCTTTTGCCTGAGTAAGTATCTGCACATTGATGACGTTGACGAGCCTGAAGAGGAAGGCCTGTCTGTTCTCCACGCGGGCCATGTAGGACAGCAGACTGCACCTCCCCAACTACAGCACAGAGGGGGATGGGAGAGAAACATGGAGGAGTCAGAGGAGGGTAACTAAGACTACCGAGAGTAGAAATGACCAAGAGCAGCCATATTTTACTACCATAAAGCCACCAACAAAGCAGCCACAAACGTGTGTTAACCAGAAGGCCTCAGCCTATTTCTATGGACCTACCGCTCACAAAGCGATCCAGGGACAGGATGATTCAGCGCAGCAGCATGTTGGAGTCCACCAGAGAGCTGTTGATCTGGGTCATAAATGTCTGGAACTAACACAGGAAGCAGAAATAAAACCAAACATGTAACAGGACTTGAAGGTTGTCCATGGGAAGGGATAAGGTTTTAGCTGAAACCAAACATGTAACAGAACTTGAAGGTTGTCCATGGGAAGGGATAAGGTTTTGGCTGAAACCAAACATGTAACAGGACTTGAAGGTTGTCCATGGGAAGGGATAAGGTTTTAGCTGAAACCAAACATGTAACAGAACTTGAAGGTTGTCCATGGGAAGGGATAAGGTTTTGGCTGAAACCAAACATGTAACAGGACTTGAAGGTTGTCCATGGGAAGGGATAAGGTTTTGGCTGAAACCAAACATGTAACAGAACTTGAAGGTTGTCCATGGGAAGGGATAAGGTTTTAGCTGAAACCAAACATGTAACAGGACTTGAAGGTTGTCCATGGGAAGGGATAAGGTTTTAGCTGAAACCAAACATGTAACAGGACTTGAAGGTTGTCCATGGGAAGGGATAAGGTTTTGGCTGAAACCAAACATGTAACAGGACTTGAAGGTTGTCCATGGGAAGGGATAAGGTTTTAGCTGAAACCAAACATGTAACACGACTTGAAGGTTGTCCATGGGAAGGGATAAGGTTTTAGCTGAAACCAAACATGTAACAGGACTTGAAGGTTGTCCATGGGAAGGGATAAGGTTTTGGCTGAAACCAAACATGTAACAGAACTTGAAGGTTGTCCATGGGAAGGGATAAGGTTTTGGCTGAAACCAAACATGTAACAGGACTTGAAGGTTGTCCATGGGAAGGGATAAGGTTTTGGCTGAGGGCAGTTCCAGTGCAGATGGGTCATTTGCATCTGCACTGTTCAAGTGTTTTAACATTTTCTGTGGAAATTGTTAAAAGTAGTCATTGCGCATTGAGTTGTATGGTCTGTTTAACTTTGCAATCATTGTTTTTTTGTTTGACATGCACTACCGTTCAAAAGTTTGGGGTCACTTAGAAATGTCCTTGTTTTTGAAAGAAAAGGCCAGCATGCCGGAATCGTCTCTTCACTGTTGACGTTGAGACTGGTGTTTTGCGGGTACTATTTAATGAAGCTACCAGTTGAGGACTTGTGAGGCGTCTGTTTCTCAAACTACACTCTAATGTATTTGTCCTCCCGCTCAGTTGTGCACCCGGGCCTCCCACTCTTTCTATTCTGGTTAGAGCCAGTTTGTGCTGTTCTGTGAAGGGAGTAGAACACAGCATTGTACGAGATCTTCAGTTTCTTGGCAAGTTTTCACATGGAATAGCCTTCATTTCTCAGAACAAAAATAACATTTATTTCCTCTTGATTCTGGCCTAGCATTTGAATTCCAACAGTTATGGTTTGTATAAACCATGCTTGTCTGCCTGGCCGACGTCGGAATTTAAAAAAAATAAAATAAAATTCGATCTCATCGCTGTCCAGAGAATACTGTGAATGCTGATCCAGGTGAAATCATGTAACAATATTATCATCATGGATATATGCAATTAAAATGTCAATAGAAAAGCAATGAAAACAAGGGGGAAAAATATTGAGCATTTGCTGCCGTTCCAGCTGTAGAGTTTGTACCTTTAGTTGGCCAAGTGAAAAAACATTAGCCAGTCTGCATAGCAACCAATGTTATTGCATGGACTAAAGTATTTTCTTTTTTTATCCTCAGATGGAAGGATTCAATATTATGAATTGAATTAACGTGCAGAACGCATTACAGGCATCACAAGCATATTGAAATTAAGTGAAAGTGATGCTTTTCACATCGGCTATTTTGGTACCGAGTTTCTGGGGCTAACACCGAAAAGTCAGCGCTAACCCTGCTCTTAACCCTGGCCTAAGGTTGACCCAGTCCCAGAGCGGAGGGGTGTTCTTACCGGGCTGCAGTCACAGTTTTGCTTCTGGACATGGAGGACATGGGAAGATGTTTGCTTTTTCTCCAGATCAGCTTGTCAAACAGGTTGTTAAGTTGTTTGGTCTTTAAATCACACCTTTTTAATTAAAATAAATGAATAAAAGGGATATTTTAAGTCAACAAGAATTCCAGAGACCACTGAAAGGTCTGGGAAAAATATAATACAATTATATTTTTGGAAGTAGTTACCCTTTAATGTAAGTGCCACCAGCAAGAGACTGTTTGGTTAGAAATGTTTCTGTAGCAGTCATGTGATTTCAGAGTTTGGAAATCAATTGGCCATTGGATTGATGCAAATAATTATGATATACCAGGTAGGCAAAGGTTACTTTGTAGTTAACATTTAAATGTTAAAGGTTATCATTAGCATCATCGCTAACAGCTACACAAAGTGTAGACATACACGTGCACCACACACAGGGGCATTCCTTCACCGTTTCAGAAAGTTGCAGGAAAATACAAATAACATTTACATTTACATTTAAGTCATTTAGCAGACGCTCTTATCCAGAGCGACTTACAAATTGGTGCATTCACCTTATGACATCCAGTGGAACAGTCACTTTACAATAGTGCATCTAAAACTTAAGGGGGGTGAGAGGGATTACTTATCCTATCCTAGGTATTCCTTAAAGAGGTGGGGTTTCAGGTGTCTCCGGAAGGTGGTGATTGACTCCGCTGTCCTGGCGTCGTGAGGGAGTTTGTTCCACCATTGGGGGGCCAGGGCAGCGAACAGTTTTGACTGGGCTGAGCGGGAGCTGTACTTCCTCAGTGGTAGGGAGGCGAGCAGGCCAGAGGTGGATGAACGCAGTGCCCTTGTTTGGGTGTAGGGCCTGATCAGAGCCTGGAGGTACTGAGGTGCCGTTCCCCTCACAGCTCCGTAGGCAAGCACCATGGTCTTGTAGCGGATGCGAGCTTCAACTGAAAGCCAGTGGAGAGAACGGAGGAGCGGGGTGACGTGAGAGAACTTGGGAAGGTTGAACACCAGACGGGCTGCGGCGTTCTGGATGAGTTGAAGGGGTTTAATGGCACAGGCAGGGAGCCCAGCCAACAGCGAGGTGCAGTAATCCAGACGGGAGATGACAAGTGCCTGGATTAGGACCTGCGCCGCTTCCTGTGTGAGGCAGGGTCGTACTCTGCGGATGTTGTAGAGCATGAACCTACAGGAACGGGCCACCGCCTTGATGTTGGTTGAGAACGACAGGGTGTTGTCCAGGATCACGCCAAGGTTCTTGGCGCTCTGGGAGGAGGACACAATGGAGTTGTCAACCGTGATGGCGAGATCATGGAACGGGCAGTCCTTCCCCGGGAGGAAGAGCAGCTCCGTCTTGCCGAGGTTCAGCTTGAGGTGGTGATCCGTCATCCACACTGATATGTCTGCCAGACATGCAGAGATGCGATTTGCCACCTGGTCATCAGAAGGGGGAAAGGAGAAGATTAATTGTGTGTCGTCTGCATAGCAATGATAAGAGAGACCATGTGAGGTTATGACAGAGCCAAGTGACTTGGTGTATAGCGAGAATAGGAGAGGGCCAAGAACAGAGCCCTGGGGGACACCAGTGGTGAGAGCGCGTGGTGAGGAGACAGATTCTCGCCACGCCACCTGGTAGGAGCGACCTGTCAGGTAGGACGCAATCCAAGCGTGGGCCGCGCCGGAGATGCCCAACTCGGAGAGGGTGGAGAGGAGGATCTGATGGTTCACAGTATCGAAGGCAGCCGATAGATCTAGAAGGATGAGAGCAGAGGAGAGAGAGTTAGCTTTAGCGGTGCGGAGCGCCTCCGTGATACAGAGGAGAGCAGTCTCAGTTGAATGACTAGTCTTGAAACCTGACTGATTTGGATCAAGAAGGTCATTCAGAGAGAGATAGCGGGAGAGCTGGCCAAGGACGGCACGTTCAAGAGTTTTGGAGAGAAAAGAAAGAAGGGATACTGGTCTGTAATTTTTGACATCGGAGGGATCGAGTGTAGGTTTTTTCAGAAGGGGTGCAACTCTCGCTCTCTTGAAGACGGAAGGGACGTAGCCAGCGGTCAGGGATGAGTTGATGAGCGAGGTGAGGTAAGGGAGAAGGTCTCCGGAAATGGTCTGGAGAAGAGAGGAGGGGATAGGGTCAAGCGGGCAGGTTGTTGGGTGGCCGGCCGTCACAAGACGCGAGATTTCATCTGGAGAGAGAGGGGAGAAAGAGGTCAGAGCACAGGGTAGGGCAGTGTGAGCAGAACCAGCGGTGTCGTTTGACTTAGCAAACGAGGATCGGATGTCGTCGACCTTCTTTTCAAAATGGTTGACGAAGTCATCTGCAGAGAGGGAGGAGGGGGGAGGGGGAGGAGGATTCAGGAGGGAGGAGAAGGTGGCAAAGAGCTTCCTAGGGTTAGAGGCAGATGCTTGGAATTTAGCGTGGTAGAAAGTGGCTTTAGCAGCAGACAGAGGAGGAAAATGTAGAGAGGAGGGAGTGAAAGGATGCCAGGTCCGCAGGGAGGCGAGTTTTCCTCCATTTCCGCTCGGCTGCCCGGAGCCCTGTTCTGTGAGCTCGCAATGTGTCATCGAGCGACGGAGCGGGAGGGGAGGACCGAGCCGGCCTGGAGGATAGGGGACATAGAGAGTCAAGGGATGCAGAGAGAGAGGAGAGGAGAGTTAAGAAGGCAGAATCAGGAGATAGGTGGGAGAAGGTTTGAGCGGAGGGAAGAGATGATAGGATGGAAGAGGAGAGAGTAGCGGGGGAGAGAGAGCGAAGGTTGGGACGGCGCGATACCATCCGAGTAGGGGCAGTGTGGGAGGTGTTGGATGAGAGCGAGAGGGAAAAGGATACAAGGCAGTGGTCGGAGACTTGGAGGGGAGTTGCAATGAGGTTAGTGGAAGAACAGCATCTAGTAAAGATGAGGTCGAGCGTATTGCCTGCCTTGTGAGTAGGGGGAAGGTGAGAGGGTGAGGTCAAAAGAGGAGAGGAGTGGAAAGAAGGAGGCAGAGAGGAAAGAGTCAAAGGTAGACGTGGGGAGGTTAAAGTCGCCCAGAACTGTGAGAGGTGAGCCGTCCTCAGGAAAGGAGCTTATCAAGGCATCAAGCTCATTGATGAACTCTCCGAGGGAACCTGGAGGGCGATAAATGATAAGGATGTTAAGCTTGAAAGGGCTAGTAACTGTGACAGCATGGAATTCAAAGGAGGCGATAGACAGATGGGTAAGGGGAGAAAGAGAGAATGACCACTTGGGAGAGATGAGGATCCCGGTGCCACCAACCCGCTGACCAGACGCTCTCGGGGTGTGCGAGAACACGTGGGCGGACGAAGAGAGAGCAGTAGGAGTAGCAGTGTTGTCTGTGGTGATCCATGTTTCCGTCAGTGCCAAGAAGTCGAGGGACTGGAGGGAGGCATAGGCTGAGATGAACTCTGCCTTGTTGACCGCAGATTGGCAGTTCCAGAGGCTACCGGAGACCTGGAACTCCACGTGGGTCGTGCGCGCTGGGACCACCAGAGTAGGGTGGCCGCGGCCACGCGGTGTGGAGCGTTTGTATGGTCTGTGCAGAGAGGAGAGAACAGGGATAAACAGACACATAGTTGACAGGCTACAGAAGAGGCTACGCTAATGCAAAGGAGATTGGAATGATAAGTGGACTACACGTCTCGAATGTTCAGAAAGTTAAGCTTGTGTTTAGTTTGTGTCTCATGATAAACTAAGTTCAATACATTTAGTTGACTTAAATCCATTTTAGACTATTATTGAATAATGTCTGGATTCTGTGACTCTGCAGATTATATATACACTGTCCCACACTGAACCTTATTACTAAAACGATGAACAGTCTTTTCTACTGTAATCCATGGAGGGCCTAGTGTCTGCGGGTTTTTGGTTTTTCCTTTCAAATAAGACCTAGACAACCAGGTGAGGCAAGATCCGTACAAATTAGTGACGTTAATTCATCAATCAACTACAAGGGAGGAGCGATAATCTGCAGACACTCGGCCTGTGTCAGTAATACATTTCCATGCCTAAAATGACTAGAGCATGACGTGCGTTAGGGTTGAATGGCGGGAACCTGGTTACCGAGATTTACCGCCCAAAACTAGAGGTCGACCGATTATTGGAGGACCAAAAAAAGCTGATACTGATTAAATCGGCCGATTTTTATATATATTTGTAAGAATGACAATAACAATACTGAATGAACACTTATTTAACTTAATATAATACATCAATAAAATCTGTGTAGCCTCAAATAATGAAACATGTTCAATTTGGTTTAAATAATGCAAAAACAAAGTGTTGGAGAAGAAAGTAAAAGTGCAATATGTGCCATGTAAAAAAGCTAACGTTTAAGTTCCTTTATGTGAATTTGTGCAAGTTGATAAGAACCGCAATTCTCCTTCAATGGCGAATGCCACCATGAGTTTGGACTTCTGAACCATACAAAAACATTGAAGACTACAATTAAGTATTTTATTAGGCCTTAAAAGGAAGGAAAATACAATCACGTTGACCCACTTTTATAGACAATATACCAACGCACTGCGCAAATAAAAACAACCCTAGCAATGTCAACTGTAATTACTTGGGTCATTACTGAACTTTGTTGAATGGGAAGAGACTGTCACTGGCGAACATGGTTACAGGCCCAACAACATATAGTATTCGCTCCTCGAGGAGAAAAGCACATGAGCGAATTATAATACACAAAGTAAGCAAAACAATTAAATAATTCCAACACTGCCTAAAATGATTATATAAGCAATATAAACAATTGAGATGTACAAACTGTGACGAGGGAAGAATGAGCGGATAAGATGCAAGCCGTACATTTCAATTAAAACATAGTGCATTCAGTATTCAGATCCCTTGACTTTTTCCACATTGTTACGTTACATCCTTATTCTAAAATGTATTACATTTACATACAATACCCCATAATGAAAGTAAAAACAGGTTTGAAAACTGAAATATCACATGTACATAAGTATCCAGACCCTTTACTCAGTACTTTGCTGAAGCACCTTTGGCTGCGGTTACAGCCTCGAGTCTTCTTGGGTATGACGCTACAAGGTTGGGGAGTTTCTCTCATTTTTCTTTGCAGATCCTCTCAAGCAGCTATTTTCAGGTCTCTCCAGAGATGTTCGATCAGGTTAAATTCCAGGCTCTGGCTGGGCCACTCAAGGAAATTCAGAGACTTGTCCCGAAGCCACTCCTGCATTGTCTTGGCTGTGTGCGTATGGTCATTGTCCTGTTGGAAGGTCCTGAGTGCTCTGGAGCAGGAATTCATCAAGGATCCCTTTGTACTTTGCTCTGTTCATCTTTCCCTCGATCCTGACTAGTCTCCCACTCCCTGCCGCTGAAAAATAGCCCCACGGGATGATGCTGCCACCACGCTTCACTGAAGGGATGGTTCCACCGCGTTTCACCGTAGGGATGGTGCCACCGCGCATCACCGTAGGGATGGTGCCACCGCGCATCACCGTAGGGACTCCAAACTCCAAGAGGGCTGTCATGTGCCTTTTACTGAAGAGTGGCATCTGTCTGGCCACTCTACCATAAAAGCCTGATTGGTGGAGTGTTGCAGAGCTGGTTGTCCTTCTGGAAGGTTCTCCCATCTCAACAGAAGAACTCAGGAGTTCTTTCAGAGTGACCATCGTATTCTTGGTCACCTCCCTGACAAAGGCCCTTCTCCCCCGATTGCTCAGTTTGGCCGGGTAGCCAGCTCTAGGAAGTATTGGTGGTTCCAAACTTCTCCCATGATGGAGGCCACTGTGTTCTTGTGGACCTTCAATGCTGCAGAAATGTTTTGGTACCCTTCAACAGATCTGTGCCACAAACACAATCCTGTCTCAAAGCTCTAAGGACAATTCCTTTGATCCCATGGCTTGTTTTTTTCTCTGACATGCACTGTCAACTGTGGGACCTTATATAGTCAGGTGTGTGCCTTTCCAAATCAGGTACAATCAATAGAATTTACCACAGATGGACTCCAATCAAGTTTTTGAAACATCTTAAGGATGATCAATGGAAACAGGATGCACATGAGCTCGATTTCGAGTCTGAATACTTATGAATACTCAATGGCACTCCACACTGCCCTTTCTCACCTGGACAAAAGGAACACTTACGTGAGAATGCTGTTCATTGACTACAGCTCTGTGTGCAACATCAGTGCCCACGAAGCTCATCACTAAGATAAGGACTCTGGAACTAAACACCTTCCTTTGCAATTGGACCCTGGACTACCTGACAGGCCTCCCCAGGTGGCAAGAGTAGGCAAAAACAAGTTTGCCACACTGATCCTTAACACAGGGGCCCCTCTGGAGTGTGTCCCCTCCTGTATTCCCTGTTCACTCACGACTGTGTGGCCAAGTACGACTCAAACACCATCATTAAATTTGCTGACGACACAACAGTGGTAGGCCTGATCACCGACAACGATGGGACGGCCTATAGGGAGGAGGTCAGAGAACTGGCAGTGTGGTGCCAGGAAAACAATCTCTCCCTCAATGTGAGCAAGACAAAGGAGCTGATCGTGGACTATAGGAAAAGGCGGGCCGAACAGTCCCCCATTAACATCGACGGGGCTGTAGTGGAGCGGGTCGAGAGTTTCAAGTTCCTTGGTGTCCACATCACCGACTTTCATGGTCCAAACATACCAAGACAGTCGTGAAGAGGGCATGACAAAACCTATTCCCCCTCAGGATACTGAAAAGATTTGGCATGGGTCCTCAGATCTTCAAAAGGTTCTACAGCTGCACCACTGAGAACATCCTGATTGGTTGCATCACTGCCTTGTATGGCAACTGCTCGGCATCACTGGGGCCAAGCTTCCTGCCATCCAGGACCTATAAAATAGGCGGTGTCAGAGGAAAGCCCATAAAATTGTCAGAGACTCCAGTCATCCAAGTTAAGAGACTGTTCTTTCTGCACGCGGTACCGGAGCGCCAAGTCTAGGACCAAAAGCCTCCTCAACAGCTTCTACCTCCAAGCCATAAGACTGCTCAATAATTAATCAAATCGACCACCGGACAATTTACATGGACCTCCACTCTTTTTGTACACTGCTGCTAATCGCTGTTTATTATCTATGCATATTCACTTCACCCCCACCTACATGTACAAATTACCTCAACTAACCTATACCCCCGCACACTGACTCGGTACCGGTGCCCCCTGTATATAGCCTCGTTATTCTTAATGTGTTACTTTTTATTATGACTTTTTATTTTAGTCTACTTGGTAAACATTTTCTTAACTCTCCTTGAACTGCACTGTAGGTTAAGGGCTTGTAAGTAAGCATTTCACGGTAAAGTCTACACTTGTTGTACACGGCACATTTGATTTATATAAATAAGGTGTGGTTTTCTTATTTATTTTATACATTTGCTAAAAAGTTTAAAAACCTGTTTTCGCGTTGTCATAATGGGGCATTGTGTGTGGATTATTTAATCAATTTTAGAATAAAGCTGTACTGTACCAAAATGTGGAAAAGTACTTTCCGAATACACTCAGTAATCAAGAGTTTATATACATCCTTGGTTCCATCACTTGAGTATGAACATGTTTAATGCATACTATTATTTATTCATACCTTTCCTAACCACATGCCTATATTACAATGTATTTCAGAAACCAAGGGCAATGCCACGAATCAGAAAGCATTTTGTAGAATGAAAACCACAGTAAATCATCTTTAATTTTCAGTGTTCAGTTAAAAGCTGGATACTTCAGGATTTTGGCAATGATGCCCTTTATCCACTTCCCCAGATTCCGATGAACTCGTCAATACCATTTTTAGGTTTCTGTGTCCAGTAAGAAGGAAGTTAGAGGTAGTTTCGCGAGCCCATGCTAACTAGCATTAGTGTAATGACTGGTCTATGGGTAAAATGAAAATAGTAGCTCAAACTTTCTGTATATCCTGTTACTATCATACATAGAATATCTGCTCCCCATCTCTGCTTCGTTGACAAAAACAAAAAACGACCGTGGGGCAGACAGAGGCGAGATGGATTCCATCTTTAAGTGTAATCTTCAAAAAGTGAAAACATTTGTAAATCCATGTCATGTGCCGTCTGTGAAGACTTGACCCATGACAGCCAGCCGTGCGCTGAAGGGCTGCATAGGGCAGGAGAGGAGAGGGGCTTTCCTCCTGCTCCCAGGCTTCAGTGCTATACTTTCTGAAGGATCCATGACAGGTGGCTCGGTCTCACTGTCTGTCTCCTGTGATTGGGTATCCTGTGGACTGGGGAGGGGCTCTGATAGGTTAAGGAGGATGTCCTGCAGCTCTCTGCGTTCCTCCTGCTTGCGGCTGCAGCAGTGAAGGGCAGCAGGGTCCAGCGGGTGGGCCTCTGTGTTGAAGATATAACCCCCTGCCCCCAAAACACAGTCCTCACTGGGGCCAGTGCCCAGCTCAAAGTCCAGGCCACTGTTGTGAAGGAAGTTATCTGGATCAAACAGGAGGTAGAGGTACTTGATGGTTTCTGCCAGGAAGAAGGACTCCATGCGGTTGTCCAGCTTGTGATCTCTGATGTCTTTCACCTGAGGGAGGAGGTAGTAAAACAAACAATTCTCTATCACTATCCTTCTGTAGCTCAGTTGGTAGAGCATGGCGCTTGTAACGCCAGGGTAGTGGGTTCGATCCCCGGGACCACCCATACGTAGAATGTATGCACACATGACTGTAAGTCGCTTTGGATAAAAGCATCTGCTAAATGGCATATATTATTATTATTATATATTACAAACAACTTCTGGACGGAACATTCTGATTAGTCATAAGTAAGTATTTGCTATCCAGCGGAGTCTTGAGGAGCGTAAACCACTCACACTGGCATAGCCACAGGGGACCCGTGTAATCTTCTCAATGGACTCCACAGCATCTCGACCGAGCTGCAGAAAGGTGTGGTCACCAGTGGCTTTGTACAGGTACATGGCACTCTCTATCAACTCTGAAACAAGAAAAGGAGCAAAATACAAATACCAAGAAATCTTCAGTATGACCCTTATGCACTATTGTAAGTGAGCAGGTTTTGTCTGGTACCTGGGCGTAAAGGGTATCCTTCTCTCTTGTCTACAGTGTACCCCTGTGGAATACTGTAGAATTCCGGCAGTCCTCCAAATTGTCTCCACACTGTGTAGTAGTTATGGAAAGTCCTCAATGCACTGTCCAGCTCACCGATCAAACTCTGAAACATTCACACAAACAAATGAGATTTTCTCAGTTAAGAGGGAATACAGTAAATAAGCAAAATGAGAAATGTATTTTACCTGTAGCCCTGGCCAGAAGGCCTCCAGTGATTGGAAAACAGGCATAGAGACCGTTCCCTTGTGCATCTGGACCCACAGGTACCAGTCATCAAACTTGGTGTAGTTTTTAATTGCCTTGTCATACTCTGTGGATGCCCAAAAATATAAACATCTATTACTAATGTGCTTGCAATGTAAAATGTGTATCCATCGACCACATGATCAAGTGGTCTGATGATAAACTAGTAATAATACCTAAGAACATTGACAGCAGTTCCTCATCTTGTAGCATGATAGAGCCCTTCACCAGGTACTCAAAGTACGAGTCCACACCGGCCCCTATACCTGCGTCCTGGGCCACCCATTTCTTGGAGAGCACATCAATGTGGTTCCCCACCTGGAAAAAAGAAACATCTCCTAGGCCCCTGGGTCTGGCAATCGAAATGTTTCAATAAATCTACTGTATGAATATTACCCAAATAACAAGAGGACAGCATAAAACAGATCGTCACAGGACTAAATCGGCAGCTCTTTTTGCCGACTCACCAGTCCTATCTCAGAGCGAGTCTTCCACAGTGACCGGAGGGCCTTGCGCGCCACGTCCTCAAATACGGGGTCCCCAGTGAGCCGGCTAAGAGCTGAAAACTCCAGGATGAAGGTGCCCACCCCAGCAGTACAGGTGACAGGGGTCTCTGTAGGGTTCACCCCTCTAAGCAGGTTCACTGTGCCATAGGGCATTCCTGTGGGCGTCTGGAACGCTGCAGACGAAAATAAAATTTGAGCCTAAGTCTGGTCATATACAGAGCCAGGCAAATGCAATGTCAGAGCCATATGGCCATATGTTAGTGTGCATGTGTGTGTCCTGGGCATCTGGAAGATGCAATAATAAAATAAATCTAATCACGTAGACGGCTCACCAGGGAGGAGTTTTCGTGCTGCGTCCTCAGCCATCCTGAGGAGGGGTCCAGAACAAGGCCAGCCAGGCTCCACCTCCATCCCAGCACGCTTAGACAGCAGGTGGGCCGAGAGAAGACCACCCACCACTGCAGACAGAAACCCAGCTCAGTTACAACCAACAAACACAGCTAAAAGCCTACATACATCTCCTAGACAAGAGCATTGTTTGACACTCTTTCATAGCTTAAATTTGAACCTATTCCCTGTAATCTCACCTCGAATGTTAGTCTCAAAAACAGATGCATTGACGTCGATGTCAAAGTCCACAGTGTCCTGAAGCAGAGTTGCCACACGCTGAAACTCAGTGTGGTTCCCCAGTATCTGAAAAAAGCAAATTGAGGCAACAAGATTGGGAGACCATTTAGTAACTCAGTGTCACAGGTGTTGAATGACAAACTTAATATAAGATAATGATGACAAGAAGGTGCATACCAGCAATGTATCCAGGGCATCTATCAAAGTCAGTGAAACACTGAAAAGAAATGAGAGGTGCAACGTCATAGTCAAGTCAATACACTGCAAAATGATTGAATTTACATCTCAAATTGGAAAAGTGTGCTGTGGTATTGCATTCACAATTTAAAAGACTGAATGTGTGAATTCAGTGTATTGTTTTTTGGGGGGGGATATCGCCTAGGACAATATGATCAAGACTATTTAAGACAACATGAAACCTTTAACTTCTTATGCCTGCAGGGGCAGTATTGAGTAGCTTGGATGAAAGGTGCCCAGGGTAAACAGCCTGCTCCTCATTCCCAGTTGCTAATACAGTGCCTTGCGAAAGTATTCGGCCCCCTTGAACTTTGCGACCTTTTGCCACATTTCAGGCTTCAAACATAACAGAACAGAACATTTAAGTGTTTTATACCATATTAAAAACTGGGTGGTTCGAGCCCTGATTGCTGATTGGCAGAAAGCTGTGGTATGAGACAGTACACCATGGGGAATGAAACATTTATTTGTACTTTTCTAAATACGTTTACGTGTTGCGTCTTGCATGATAACAGCCCTTAGCCGTGGTATATTGGCCATATACCACAACCCCTCTTGCCTTATTGCTTCAATATTACACATAGCTTTGAGATGCTCTTCAGCACAAATCATAACTTTCTGCTGTCTCTGCCACACTATATTTTTTCCCACTGCACCTTGACCATATCCTGTGAATACTGAACTTATGTAAATGTGATTTCCTTTTTTATTATTATTATTATTTTTTTTACAATTTTCAAATATTTCAAAAAACCTGTTTTTGCTTTGTCATTATGGGGTATTGTGTTGTGTGTAGACTGAGTGGGACAAAACAAACGATGAATACATTTTAGAATAAGGCTGTAACGTTTTTGTTGTTGACTTTTTTGCAAATGCATTGAAAATGAATTACAGAAATATTTAAAGTATCATACGTGACTCAATACTTTGTAGAAGAAAGCACCTTTGGCAGGATTACAGCTGTGAGTCATTGTGTGTAAATCTAAGAGCTTTCCACATCTGGATTGTACAACATTTGCCCATTATTCTTTTCAAAACTCTTCAAGCTCTGTCATATTGGTTGTTGATCATTGCTAGACAACCATTTTCAGGTCTTGCCATACATTTTCAAGTAGATTTAAGTCAAAGCTCTAACTCGCACACTCTAGGTAAATTGTTCTCTTGCTTAGCAACTCCAGTGTTGATTTGGCCTTGTGTTTTAAGTTATTGTCCTGCTGAAATGTGAATTCATCTCCTCGCGTCTGGTGGAAAGCAGACTGAGACAGGTTTTCCTCTAGCATTTTGCTGGTATTTACAGTGCCTTGCGAAAGTATTCGGCCCCCTTGAACTTTGCGACCTTTTGCCACATTTCAGGCTTCAAACATAAAGATATAAAACTATTTTTTTGTGAAGAATCAACAACAAGTGGGACACAATCATAAAGTGGAACGACATTTATTGGATATTTAAAACATTTTTAACAATTCAAAAACTGAAAAATTGGGCGTGCAAAATTATTCAGCCCCCTTAAGTTAATACTTTGTAGCGCCACCTTTTGCTGCGATTACAGCTGTAAGTCGCTTGGGGTATGTCTCTATCAGTTTTGCACATAGAGAGTGACATTTTTTCCCATTCCTCCTTGCAAAACAGCTCGAGCTCAGTGAGGTTGGATGGAGAGCATTTGTGAACAGCAGTTTTCAGTTCTTTCCACAGATTCTCGATTGGATTCAGGTCTGGACTTTGACTTGGCCATTCTAACACCTGGATATGTTTATTTTTGAACCATTCCATTGTAGATTTTGCTTTATGTTTTGGAGCATTGTCTTGTTGGGAGACAAAATCTCCGTCCCAGTCTCAGGTTTTCTTCCAGAATGGTCTTGTTTTGGCTCCATCCATCTTCCCATCAATTTTAACCATCTTCCCTGTCCCTGCTGAAGAAAAGCAGGCCCAAACCATGATGCTGCCACCACCATGTTTGACAGTGGGGATGGTGTGTTGCTTTTACGCCAAACATAACGTTTTGCATTGTTGCCAAAAAGTTCAATTTTGGTTTCATCTGACCAGAGCACCTTCTTCCACATGTTTGGTGTGTCTCCCAGGTCGCTTGTGGCAAACTTTAAACAACACTTTTTATGGATATCTTTAAGATATGGCTTTCTTCTTGCCACTCTTCCATAAAGGCCAGATTTGTGCAATATACAACTGATTGTTGTCCTATGGACAGAGTCTCCCACCTCAGCTGTAGATCTCTGCAGTTCATCCAGAGTGATCATGGGCCTCTTGGCTGCATCTCTGATCAGTCTTCTCCTTGTATGAGCTGAAAGTTTAGAGGGACGGCCAGGTCTTGGTAGATTTGCAGTGGTCTGATACTCCTTCCATTTCAATATTATCGCTTGCACAGTGCTCCTTGGGATGTTTAAAGCTTGGGAAATATTTTTGTATCCAAATCCGGCTTTAAACTTCTTCACAACAGTATCTCGGACCTGCCTGGTGTGTTCCTTGTTCTTCATGATGCTCTCTGCGCTTTTAACGGACCTCTGAGACTATCACAGTGCAGGTGCATTTATACGGAAACTTGATTACACACAGGTGGATTGTATTTATCATCATTAGTCATTTAGGTCAACATTGAATCATTCAGAGATCCTCACTGAACTTCTGGAGAGAGTTTGCTGCACTGAAAGTAAAGGGGCTGAATAATTTTGCACGCCCAATTTTTCAGTTTTTGATTTGTTAAAAATGTTGAAATATCCAATAAATGTTGTTCCACTTCATGATTGTGTCCCACTGGTTGTTGATTCTTCACAACAAAAATACAGTTTTATATCTTTATGTTTGAAGCCTGAAATGTGGCAAAAGGTCGCAAAGTTCAAGGGGGCCGAATACTTTCGCAAGGCACTGTAGCTCCATTACGTTTAAGTTTTCTCCTGAAAAACTCCCCCGTCCTTAACGATTACAAGCATACCCACAACATAATGCAGCCACCACTATGCTTGAAAATATGGAGAGTGGTACTTTGTATTCAGGACAAAAAGTGAATTGCTTTGCCACATTTTTTGCATTATTACTTTCGTGTCTTGTTGCAAACAGGATGCATGTGTTGGAATATGTTTTATTCTGTACAGGCTTCCTTCCTTTTCACCATGTCAACTAGGTTAATATTGTGGACTAACTACAATGTTGGTCCATCCTCAGTTTTTATTTTTACCCATCTACCAATAGGTGCACTTCTTTGCAAGATATTGGAAAACCTCCCTGGTCTTTGTGGTTGAACCTGTGTTTGAAATTCACTGCTCGACTGAGAGACCTTACAGATAATTGTATATGTGGGGTACAGAGATGAGGAATTCATTAGAAAATCATGTTAAAATCTATTATTGCACACAGTGTGAGTCCATGCAACTTATGTGACTTGTTAAGCACATTCTTACTCCTGAACTTATTTAGGCTTGCCATAACAAAGGGGTTGAATACATGTTAACTCAAGACCTTTCAGCTTTTCATTTTTAATTAATTTGTAACATTTCTAAAAACATCATTCCACTTTGACATTATGGGGTATTGTGTGTAGGCCAGTGACAAAACAAATCTACATTTAAATAGATTTTAAATTAAGGATGTAACACATTTTGGAAAAAGTCAAGGGGTGTGAATATACTGTATCTGCAGATAGTTGCCCCAAAAAACTACAAGTATGCAAACAGGGAGCCAAATCAACAGCTACTGACGAGTCACTTACTTTAACGTCACTGTCTGGCAGGGTCTGATGGTCTTCATATCGAAAATACAAACGAGATCTTTATTTTATTTGTCCCAATGCGATGCCATGGACATACTATGTAGTTGTATGATTTATAAATGGCAAGGATGTATGAGATTGATTAAAGTCTATCAGTCAGTTCGACAGCATTTATAATCTAGTCAAGCTTGCTGTTAGTCAATCAAATCACAGTAAGCCTATGCGCCAGCACTTCGTAGCTGCATATGAAACACACAAAATAAAATAAATTAATGTGCACAAACACACCCAGGTACCGGGAGGCAGGACAGACAGCAGACTGTCAAACCAGCAGTGTTTCCCTGTCATCGCTCACTTTGTGCAGACCGGTGCCTGTCCAATCAATAGATCACTAGGAGATGCATAAATCATACAACGACATAGTATGTCCATGGCACCACAGAGAGGAGAAGGAAGAGAGAGGCCCAACTCGGCAGAAAATCAGTCTCACTCCATCAGGTTGCATTTTTCCCGTTGTGTCGCACACAAAGCAAGGAGTTTTTGTATGGAGGTCAACGAGAGTGTTGAATTTGGTCAACCAAAAAATGTATGGCTTATTTGCTACCTGAGGTTTATTTGATCAAATAGAAGTTTCATAATGCTTAAGTTGTTACGAGTGTACTGATATAAGTAGGACACGTGACATCCCGGAAACTTAGAGAAAAAAACACGATATCGTAGTTGTCTCAAGATGGCTATGCATATTCATGGATTGAGGCTAGTAGCACAGCATCTCTATCCATTGAATACAGGCGGTTGACATCAACAACCCTCAAAGAATATTCAAAAAAGGATTACAATAATGTGATGTATCCAACAATCCAAAGAAAGGATAGGAGGGAGCTAGCTGTGCCGCTTTGTGGACAACTCCCATTGGTAGGGCAGAGAGACATGTATCGGGTCAGTATATCCAAAATATTTGATATAGTTCATTCTAGCGGGAGTGGGCTCGGCTGACTTTTTCCCCCCAGACTTGTGAATTGATAAGTAGCCTAGTTTATTTAAGTGGAAAAAGTACCAGGCTGAAAATGAGTGTATAGGACAGCCGGTGCTAGTGGAAAACACTGAGGTTTCAGGTGGTTTGGGCTATTGATTGTCCAGGTATTAGTGTTGGCTGTGTCATTCACAGGAAATTACAACATTGGTTTATTGTCAAACAACTGCAGAGGCAACAGTCATACCTGCCCCATGTATCCTGGCCATCACAGGTCAGGGGCCGCAGTTCGTCATATGGATAAGCATGATCCAAGTAGCTGTTGTATGCATGATAAAACATGGACTTGATTTTCTCCCTGTCAGGAAAGAACAAACCCAAGTAGACAAGGTGTTGAAAGTGCAGATCAAGCGGAACCCTATGACTAATCCTAGCCCTTGATCACGATTCGGTTCCATTACACTATTTATTAGACTAAAGCCCAAATCTAATGAAAAGCTGAATTAAAAAATAATAATGTTTTACATGTGTGAAAGAGCACGTACACGCTGGAATTACACTGAACAC
This sequence comes from Oncorhynchus gorbuscha, assembly GCF_021184085.1. Classification (NCBI taxonomy): domain Eukaryota; kingdom Metazoa; phylum Chordata; class Actinopteri; order Salmoniformes; family Salmonidae; genus Oncorhynchus; species Oncorhynchus gorbuscha. The sequence continues at coordinate 77,487,300 of NC_060175.1, read as the reverse complement.
AAAATAGAAATTCAACATTTTAAAATATTTAACTTACAGTTCATAAGGAAATCAGCCAATTGAAATAAATAAATTAGGCCCTAATCTATAGATTTCACATGACTGAGAATACAGATAACCATCGGTTGGTCATAGACTACCTTAAGAAAAGGTTAAGAGCGTGGATCAGAAAACCAGGCATAAGATACAGGCAGTGAACATAACATTTTATTGATGGCAATTTGAATACACAAAGATACCGTGATGAGATCCTGAGGCCCATTGTCATGCCATTCATCCGCCACCTTCACCTCATGTTTCAGTATAATAATGCATTGATTGGTCCATGTCACAAGGACCTGTACACAATTCCTGGAAGCTGAAAATGTCCCAGTTCTTCCATGGCCTGCATACTCACCAGACATGTCACCCATTGAGCATGTTTGGGATGCTCTGGACTAAGTGTACTACAGTGTGTTACAGACTGGTTTTCTGATCCAAGCACCTGCCCTTTCTTTAAGGTATTTGCGATCAACCGATTCATATCTGTATTCCCAGTCATGTGAAATCCATAGTTTAGGCCATGATGAATTTATTTCATTGTGACTGATTTCCTTTTATGAACTTTAACTTGGTAAAATATTTGTTTAATTGTTGCATGTTACTTTTATATTTTCGTTTAGTTTAAATTCAAGCGCACGATTCAATTGACGCTAGCAGCCCGTCTGTTTTCTCTCATACACTGCCTTGCATTCTAATTTCAGCATGTGCATAAAACACTTCGTTTGATTTGGGTTTTAAAAGGCATCTTCTGTACAGGGGGTTTGTTAAAAGAGACCAGATACTCAATCTGGACATGAACACGCGTCACACCATTGATATGGTTATTGTTCTCACGCGGCCATATCTCGACGTTACAGCACTTGTTTATGAAAACAGACGTAAAACAAGAAGCGACCACCTGTGCTGATTAGCTATATCGAGTGCTCCGAACATCTGTGTGTAAACGTAACTCGGGAAGTGTAGTTTCGTCGGATGGAAGCAGTTGCATATTTTTTATTTGAAGGATAATGTTTCGAAATCCGACGAAACAAACACAGCATCGAGATTGAAGTTCACATGAGCTAGTCTTGGGCTTAGCCAATGGCTGAAAACTGTAGGGAGAAGGGATAATATCGCCTAGAGTTTGAGAGTTACAACATAACGTTAGCTAACAGACGTGTGATAAAAGCCTAACGTCACTAGATTGTCATTACTGTACCTGTAATGTGCCATCTCCAGTTCTGTAAACTCTTGTCCTTTCGCATTGCTGATCAATGTAAAAACGTGAATTACGCACAAAATAGTAGTGCACAGCAACCTAAGCATGAATAAACGAGGTATAGCTAGGATAACAGCTAAAAACACTGATTAAATTATCAAATGCAACACCACCACACACTAGGGATCGCTAACAGGAAGTAAATTGAATAGACATGACGCGTGCGTCGTGGGTGCTGAAGTCTTCCGCAACCTGACGACCTACACATTTCCTCCAGCAGGTAGCGATGTTACACAAGCTACAGTATGATACTGCAATTTCCACTCAATCTTCTTTAAATTAATTGCATTTGGTTATTTGTTTAAACTTCTCTTGATTTGAAGAAAAAAATATATATATAGAAAAATGTTTCAACATTTTTTTTTTATGTAGGATAGTAAAGAAAACATCTCCACAACTTGTATTGATCACAAAGCTCAATATTGAGCACATAATGTATATAGTCTATTGTTTCAGTTGATGAAACCAACCACATAAGAACATTTAAGTGTTTTATACCATATTAAAAACTGGGTGGTTCGAGCCCTGATTGCTGATTGGCTGAAAGCTGTGGTATGAGACAGTACACCATGGGGAATGAAACATTTATTTGTACTTTTCTAAATACGTTTACGTGTTGCGTCTTGCATGATAACAGCCCTTAGCCGTGGTATATTGGCCATATACCACAACCCCTCTTGCCTCATTGCTTCAATATTACACATAGCTTTGAGATGCTCTTCAGCACAAATCATAACTTTCTGCTGTCTCTGCCACACTAGATTTTTTTCCACTGCACCTTGACCATATCCTGTGTCAAAGTTATACTGCGGTGCGGTGGAGAACAAGCAACAGCTAAAAGGTGTTTCTGTTCAGGACAGGAAACATTTCCTTTTTTTCACGGTAGCTCAACAAAACCAACCAAATAGTCTGTTTACTGATGACAGGGGATCTATTTGAAACATGCAGGTGGTTATGCCTTTCATATATAGGGCTGTATACCTCACTATCACACTACTTTCTGTATGGAACATTGCAATCAGCTGTGGTTACTTAGAATCACGAGTAAAGGCTGAATGGAACATTTCATTATGAAGTTAGCAGCTTTTCAAACACCATAATAAATGGTAACATATCGTGTCACTGTCTTTAGACCTATTGTTCTAGTTTAACATTAGAGATCATGTACACAATCTGACACAGTGAGGATCATCTCATTCCGGACACTTTTTCCATGTTGCAACCTGTAATCAGTTTGAATGCATGATCTCTTTAGAACACTGTGTTCCTATGGGCACAGTTACTCCCTTATTTCTGTAAAGTCTTTTTTAGTCTGCCTCCAGGATCTAAAAATGTCTTCTGATCATGAATCCAAGCAAATATAGGCCTCGTCTGCTTGGCAATGTCAGCACTTGACAACCATCGCTTTGAGAACAATGGTTGTCTGCAGTGGTTGAGTTGTGAATCCCAGTTCCCTCAACAATGTTCAAGATCCACTAGGTTCATGGCCACGTGATATGGTCCTCAGGTACCCTCTGCCCCAATAGGTAAGTTCCTTGCTCCGTTTTACTCTCCGTTTTATCTCACTATTTGTCTCTCTGAGGACAGCTCCAGTCTCAGCTGTCCCATTTATGGCTGCAGTCCCCTGTCATGAAGAGGTAGGAACTGATGGCCTCTCTCAGGCCCTCGCTCACCAGGGAATCCTCATTGACCTTGCCAAAAATCATGGAGCTGCAGACAGATAGAGAGAAAACCCATTAGTGAGGAAATGCTGGTAAATAATAGATTTATTGGCAGACATGCATACACAGAGACTGGCATCTTATTACGACAACAGTACATGACCTCACCTGTCCGCATCTTTCCAGTTGAGAGTGGACTTCCTGATGGCCATGGGTATTGGGCCAGTAGCCACAGGAATGCTGTTGGACCCCTGGATGAAGCAAGGCTCCCCCAACAGACAGCACAGCCCATCAGTGACCTCTGGAAGGAAACATAAATCAGTCTGTTGCAACTCAGTTTTCACACGAATACTACAGTACGATGACTGAAGATGCCCCCAGCTTTCAACCCACTGCTACCTGTGCACAGTGGTGTGAAGTACTTAAGTCAAAATACTTAAGTCGGGCCTCCCGAGTGGCACTATGCGCCACTAGAGATTCTGGGTTCGAGTCCAGGCTCTGTCGCAGTCGGCCGCGACCGGGAGACCCATGGGGCGGCGTACAATTGGCCCAGCGTTATCTGGGTTAGGACGGCAGAGATGTCCTTGTCCCAATTTACACTAGCGACTCCTGTGGCGGGCTGGGCGCAGTGCACGCTGACACGGTCACCAGGTGCACGTTGTTTCCGCCGATACATCGGTGCGGCTGGCTTCCTGGTTGGGCATTGTGTGGGTATTATGTCAAGAAGCACTGCGGCTTGGTTGGGATGTGTTTCGGGGGAGGCACGGCTCTCGACCTTCGCCTCTCCCGACTCCATATGAGAGTTTCAGAGATGAGACAAGACTGTAACTACCAATTGGATACCACGAAATTGGGGAGAAAAAGTAACCCTCCAAAGAACAAAATACTTAAGTCGTTTTTTTGGGGTATCTGTACTTTACATTTCTGACTACTTTTACTTCACTACATTCCCAAAGAAAATAATGTACTTTGTACCCTATACATTTTCCCTGACATCCAAAAGTACTTGTTACATTTTGAATGCTTACCAGGACTGGAAAATGGTCCAATTCACACACTTATCAAGAGAACATCCCTGGTCATCCCTACTGCCTCTGATTTGGCGGACTCACTAAACACACATGCTTTGTTTATACACGATGTCTGAGTGTTGGAGTGTGCCCCTGGCTATCTGTAAATAAAATATTGGTTTGTTTAATATAAGGAATTTGAAATGATTTATACTTTTAATACTTAAGTATATTTTATCAATTGCATTTAGTTTAACCTTTATTTAACTAGGCAAGTCAGTTAAGAACAAATTCTTATTTACAATGACTGCCTACCCTGGGTATAGCATTTTACTGGGTGACTTTTACTTTTACTTGAGTCATTTTCTATTAAGCTATCTTTACTTTTACTCAAGTATGACACATTGGGTGCCTTTTCCACCACTCCTTGTACAGAGGTTCAAATGTGTGGGTTGGACACAAAAGGGTTTCAAAAGTTGTATCTACAGCATTCAACATGTTCTAAACTGCTGTATACGCTTGAACCACCTCTACTGACCTGAGTAGTGGTCCACTAGGGCTGTGAGGGTGGGGAAGGTGAGGCAGGGGGAGATGAAGTGCCAGCCGTTCTCCAGTTGTTGGATCCGGTAGTGTTTGACTGGGCAACGGTCCTGGTCATCGGTCTTACGCACTGACAGGGAGTGGGCACCTAGATTGGATCATGTACACCATACTTCAGTTGTATCCCTTCGGGTTTATCAATTACAACTTTAAGCTGCTTTCCCTGTTCTTGTTAGCATTTGATTGTGAACTAAACTCACCAGGGCGGGTCTGACTTTCCCGGACCAGAAAAGAGCCAGTCTGGTTGTTGGGCAGCAACAGGAGCTCCTCAGCCTTCTTTCTGCTGAGACCCTCATACTGACACCTCGGGAAAGAGAATAGAGAAAGAGTTAGAAATAGAAAGACAGATCCATGTAAATAGAGCTCCAAAGGAGAATAGTCAGATGGATCAGCAGACTCACCTGTGGTACACCCTGGCTGTGTAGCTGCTGGGGATGTAGCTCTCATTGCCTGTGGCAGAGGATCTCACTTTCCACCATTCCCCCTCGCTACATAGACATGCACATTCACAGAAACACATAAAATAGATACATAGGTTATATAGAAAAAGCACAGTACAGTTGTAATAACTGTAGTAGTAATTGTGGTAGTTGTAGGTAGAGGGTATGGTTTCTTACTCTGAAAGCACATTGATTCTCTCTCCCGCGCGGATACTGCTGTTTGCTGGATGTCCAGTGGGATAGTTATACAGGGCCACTACCACATACCTGCTGCTCTCTATGGACAATACAGAGACAAGGAAAATGACTGTCACTCTGACTCTACTATAAGAACCTCAAACCATGTACATTTATGCTTTCAATTCACACTTGAGTATTCATGGTTAGACCTTTCCAAGTTACAAAAAATAAATGATTACAAATTATTACTGTGATCTTCATAAACTAACATCTTGAGTGACAGCTCAAAAAGTAGGACTTCTTTGTCACCCAGCCTGGTCTCATAGACAATTCATAACATATTGTACGAATTGCAATATGTAACATATTATATGAATGGTAATTCATAACATGTCATATGAAATGTGTCTCCTGACCCCTCCTGTCTCAGCCTCCAGTATTTATGCTGCAGTAGTTTATGTGTCGGGGGGCTAGGGTCAGTTTGTTTATCTGGAGTACTTCTCCTGTCCTATTCGGTGTCCTGTGTAAATCTAAGTGTGCATTCTCTAATTCTCTCCTTCTCTCTTTCTTTCTCTCTCTCGGAGGACCTGAGCCCTAGAACCATGCCCCAGGACTACCTGACATGATGACTCCTTGCTGTCCCCAGTCCACCTGGCCATGCTGCTGCTCCAGTTTCAACTGGCCTGGGCCCTAGGACCATGTCCCAGGACTACCTGACATGAGGACTCCTTGCTGTCCCCAGTCCACCTGGCCATGCTCCTGCTCCAGTTTCAACTGTTCTGCCTTACTATTATTCAACCATGCTGGTCATTTATGAACATTTGAACATCTTGGCCACGTTCTGTTATAATCTCCACCCGGCACAGCCAGAAGAGGACTGGCCACCCCACATATGCTCTCTCTAATTCTCTCTTTCTTTCTCTCTCTCGGAGGACCTGAGCCCTAGGACCGTGCCCCAGGACTACCTGACATGATGGCTCCTTGCTGTCCCCAGTCCACCTGACTGTGCTGCTGCTCCAGTTTCAACTGTTCTGCCTTATTATTATTTGACCATGCTGGTCATTTATGAACATTTGAACATCTTGGTCATGTTCTGTTATAATCTCTACCCGGCACAGCCAGAAGAGGACTGGCCACCCCACATAGCCCGGTTCCTCTCTAGGTTTCTTTCTAGGTTTTGGCCTTTCTAGGGAGTTTTTCCTAGCCACCGTGCTTTTACACCTGCATTGTTTGCTGTTTGGGGTTTTAGGCTGGGTTTCTGTACAGCACTTTGAGATATCAGCTGATGTACGAAGGGCTATATAAATAAATTTGATTTGATTTGATTTGAAATGGATGATGGACATCCACAAATGAATTAGTACCATACAAATTGTAACATATCATACAAATTGGAGTGTCATAGATTTACATTTACTATGTTACGTCTACAACAGAGTCCAGAGTGTGTCACCTGGTCCCTGGTCACACCACTTCTAAATATAGGTCTTTCGCTTCTTGCTTTTTTTCTTTTCACACCTCTTGTGGTTTAACAGAAGACCAGGCCAGTAGGCTTGTTTTCTTTTCTCTTTTCTGCACACCAACTACGGTGACATTTAATGTAGGGGCTAATCATCACACCATGTATGTACAGAAACACTTACTACATTTTTTTCATCATTATATTGGTCACATTGTTTTGATCTATACATTTACATCAGATGCAGGCCATCCGGTGATTGTCCTTTAAAATGGACCTAGCTGTCGTGCACATTTTCAATTCCCTGGCCTATAGGTTTCAGTCCAGACAAACCCAGAGCCATTGACCCTTGGGGACACTGCCCATCTGAGATATGCTAGTACTGGCTTGTTGCCCAGAGCCTTATCCTTTCCTGTGCTCAATCTGACATAGAGTCCAGGCCTTACCCAGTATGACCGGCTCAGCGAGCTCTTCCTGGCCCAGCAAGGCTGCATGAGTGCTGGATCCCTGATGCTCTTTACTGGGCCCACTGCCCATGGCGATGTGGAGCTCCTTATGGAAGGGATACCAGAGAACTCTGGGGGCTGGAGGAAATCACAGGTATGGATTAGTAGCCCATTTGGTTACTGAGGTACACCTGGGTGTGCGTCATGTCTTCTTGATGTACTGTTGCATCGATCACAATTCATTGTAACTTATGTCAGATAACATATATCAAAATAAACACTATTAAGGGCATTTCAAAGAGCCCTGTATGTCATTTCTTTCTCCATTTATTGTCAGAAAGCTGGATCAGCGATAACTTGAACAAAGGGAGGGAGGAAGTTGAAAACCACACTTCTTTTGAACACCCTTTAGTTTCCAACCAAATTCTTGTTTTTACACACGGGCTGCTGGAGTGTCGCCAGTGCTGGTTGGCAAGGAAAATAAGGGGCTTTCATCTGAATACATAATGATTGAACATGCAGTCTTTTGTGTGTCACTCTCAAACTGATGGAAACACGAATGCACTTAACGTGCAAACTAGTTCAAGTGTTAAAGGTAAAAAAGGTAACAGTACTCATTTTGGGTGCTGGAAATCTGCCATATTTCTAAGCCAATATTCTATAAGAAGCGTCAGTACTCAAGCATTAGAAAATGTGAGGTGCCGGTTCTCAGTACCAGTGTGTTATTGCCCAAGTTGAACATTTCATGTAGTACAATCATTGAGTGCATACATTTTACATATGGGTGGTCCGGGAATCAAACCCACTATCCTTGTGTTGCAAGCACCATGCTCTACCAACTGAGCTACAAGGAATCATCTAATGTTCCATTATAACATACAGAACAGATGACCATTATCAACCACAGCAGTCTGCCAACCAGGAGTCAGGAAACACAGCAGGGGCATAGATCTGGCTGGACAATAAAATTAAAAAGACGTATTTATAAAGTCTTCATATAAGATCAGTTTGTCCTATATATTTGTGACCTTGTCCTCTTTCTGTTAAAGCAAAAAAACATGCTTCTAATGAGTTAAATCAGGGTCGAATAAAACAACTTTTTACATGTACATTAAATACAGTGAGATCAATTAGACTTGACAGCTTCAAAAAGAGTTAATACTCACAGCATTGCCCTGTTGTGGCTCTGGTGACAATCAGCAGCACTCTGATGCTGTGGAATGAGTTGATGTCAGAGCTGTAGAGTACCGCAGGGATAGAAGTATAACCCAGTGAGGCCCAGAGGTCGAGTCCAGTGGGTCTGGGTGTTTCACACTGCTGGTAACATTCACATGTGTAATGTGAGTATGACGTGTGCGTGTTTGAGAATCTGTGTGAGAGTCTTTTAGACACCAATGGAGAATGAGTGTTCTCTTCCTCTGTGATGTTCCAATGGGGAAAGGAGCCAGTGGTGATAGATGGAGGCTCTGTAGGTGTAGCACAGCAGAGTGCTCTGTAGTACATCTGAGTGGAGAGATGTGAGAGGAGGGGGGTTTATATTCACCTCTTACTCAGACACTCAGTTTCCTGTTTCAACAAGACCTGAACTTTCAAAGACAGAGCGAAGAGAGGGAGATGAAGAGGGAGGGAAGACAAAAGATAAAGGGAGGCACAAAGAGAAAGGAAGAAAGGTTGTATTCAACAATAAATCAAATCAAATTGTCACATGCGCTGAATACAAAAGGTGTAGACCTTACCGTGAACTGCTTACTTACAAGCCCTTAACCAACAAGGCAGTTCAAGAAATAGAGTTAAGAATATGTTTACTAAATAAACCAAAGTAAAAAAATCAAATAAAAAAGTAACAAAAAAAGATTACATAATAACAAGTCTATATACAGGGGCTACCGGTACCGAATCAATATGCGGGGGTACAGGTTAGTCAAGTTCATTTGTAAAGTGACTATGCATAGATAATAAACAGGGAGTAGCAGCAGTGAGCTGTCGGTGTGTCAGTAGTAATCGACACAGACCCTGAGACATTTTACATCAATGACTTGATCAGTGAGTCATCAGCAATTGCGATGAGATTCACCAGCTCTGTGCAAACGTACTGTTTTGCAGCATCTGCATGAGTCGTGGTACAAAACACAGATGCGTGAATTGACGTCACAGCAATTCTTGAGCTTCGTATTCTTTGTCATTCGGGTAAAGGGTGTTGGGTGGGTCGAAGAGCTGAGCAATCCGTTTTCTCTTCATAACAATCACAACTGGTGTAGCCATGTTAATTGCCATATTGATGACTGCTACATAATCAAACATGTAGACTCTCTTTAAAGCTAGAGTCCTTAATTGAAACAATAACAAAGTAGGCACCTGCCTGTTTTGGTATAAAAAACATAAGCTGAGGGACGGGCCTGGAACGATGGAACCACTCAAATCAAACTCAGAGCTATAGATATAAGGACTGACCATCCACAATATCAACATGATAGTTTTAACCATGTTTTGAAGATATATAGTGTTTGTTTAGACTTACATTGTTTACAAAAATTGGAGTAAAATAAGCTTAAACAATTGAAGTCGGAAGTTTACATACACTTCGGTTGGAGTCATGAAAACTCGTTTTTCAACCACTTCACAAATGTCTTGTTAACAATCTATAGTTTTGTCAAGTCGGTTAGGACATCCACTTTGTGCATGACACAAGTAATTTTTCCAACAATTGTTTACCGACAGATTATTTCACTTATAATTCACTGTATCACAATTCCAGTGGGTCAGAAGTTCACATACACTAACTTGACTGTGCCTTTAAACAGCTTGGAAAATTCCAGAAAACGATGTCATGGCTTTATAAGCTTCTGATAGGCTAATTGACATCATTTGAGTCAATTGGAGGTGTACCTGTGGATGTATTTCAATCCCTACCTTCAAACTCAGTGCCTCTTTGCTTGACATCATGGGAAAATCAATAGAAATCAGCCAAGAACTCAGAAAAAAATTCTCAACCTCCACAAGTCTAGTTCATCCTTGGGAGCAATTTCCAAACGCCTGAAGGTACCACATTCATCTGTACAAACAATAGTACGCAAGTATAAACACCATGGGACCATGCAGCCGTCATACCGCTCAGGAAGGAGACGCGTTTTGTCTCCTAGAGATGAACGTACTTTGGTGCGAAAAGTGCAAAACAATCCCAGAACAACATCAAAGGACCTTGTGAAGATGCTGGAGGAAACAGGTACAAAAGTATCTATATCCACAGTAAAACAAGTCCTATATCGACATCACCTGAAAGGACACTCAGCAAGGAAGAAGCCACTGCTCCAAAACTGCCATAAAAATTGCCAGACTACTGTTTGCAGCTGCACATGGGGACAAAGATCGTACTTTTTGGAGAAATGTCCTCTGGTCTGATGAAACAAAAATCTAACTGTTTGGCCATAATGACCATCATTATGTTTGGAGGAAAAAGGGGGAGGCTTGCAACCTGAAGAACACCATCCCAACCGTGAAGCACGGGGGTGGCAGCATCATGTTGTGGGGGTGCTTTGCTGCAGGAGGGACTGGTGCACTTCACAAAATAGATGGCGTCATGAGGGAGGAAAATTACGTGGATATATTGAAGCAACATCTCAAGACATCAGTCAGGAAGTTAAAGCTTGGTCGCAAATGGGTCTTCCAAATGGACAATGACCCCAAGCATACTTCCAAAGTTGTGGAAAAATGGCTTAAGGACAACAAAGTCAAGGTATTGGAGTGGCCGTCACAAAGCCCTGACCTCAATCCCATAGAACATTTGTGGGCAGAACTGAAAAAGCGTGCGCGAGCAAGGAGGCCTACAAACCTGACTCAGTTACACCAGCTCTGTCAGAAGGAATGGGCCAAATATTCACCCAACTTATTGTGGGAAGCTTGTGCAGGGCTACCTGAAACGTTTGACCCAAGTTAAACAATCTTAAGACAATGCTACCAAATACTAATTGAGTGCATGTAAGCTTCTGACCCACTGGGAATGTGATGAAAGAAATAAACACTGAAATAAATCACTACTATTATTCTGACATTTCACATTCTTAAAATAAAAGTGGTGATCCTAACTGACCTATGCCAGGGAATTTTTACTAGGATTAAATGTCAGGCATTGTGAAAAACTGAGTTTGAATGCATTTGGCTAAGGTGTATGTAAACGTCCGACTTCAACTGTATTTTGGGTTCTGATGGGGTTCGACAGTTGAACTAAGCTCACTAGGCTCATAAGTTATATTCTTCAAGAATCAATGGGTATATCATCCATCATTCATTTTTGTAACAACTAAGGATTCTAGCTTTAAGCAATGGTCTGATCAGTGTGACGACTACTTCTAGCACAATAAGGCTAGCTGGATTAGGTTTCAAATCACATGCTATTAGGCTAGTTTACCAAGTGAGAAAATACACAGGCCAGTGACGGAAGGAAGTCCAGTCAAATGTAATGTACAACTTCTAGCTTTATTTTATTATCAGTACAAATGTATATCGTCAGCAGACAGTATGACTTACAGCACACACCCATACTATGGGGACAGAGCACAATGCATTATCACCACAAGCTCACCCAAGCTGTAGTACAATCAGAGAGAAACGCAGAAAAACCACAGAGAGAAAATGAACAATAATATTAATAATAACAGTTTATTACACTATCCACAGTCCCTCAGGCATCTGACCAGTTGCTGTTTTCACCCCGTCATTATTGAATTAGAATGGAAAACATGACTTGCTTCCAGTTAGAACGTTTTATACAAGGGAGGAGGCAGTCATGTTATCTGTACCTCAACTGGCACACAGTTAAACGCCTAACTCACTGAGCTGGGGGCTAGCTTGGGTTCTCTGACTTAGAACATTATCAAGTGATTGCTCTGAACTTTAAATAAACTACAGGAAATGGTGTTTCTTTTCTCTGCCTGTCAGTAACAATGGGGGTATCAACAACCCTGCCTGCCATTTCAAATAAATTGCTTGAAGGAGAAAAATCAACAATAACACCACAAGGTAACTATTTCTAGATCCATCTAGACAAAAGCAATTTTACAGACACCTTCATTACGTTTCATATACAAGAGGGTCATGCTGTCAGATACTCTTGGTATAAAGATACAGAACAAGAGTGGGTTTATCACATCATTTTGCAATACAGGAAAGCAAAGGTATTTCACAAATCACAACATAATAACAATTATAAAAAAACACTGAAATGAAGAGATTTTGTAAGTAGTCGGAAAGGTGTGCAAGTGAGTCTGCATGAGACTGATTTAGGAATGGACCATTAAGGAGGAGGTAGAGAGGGATGTTGTGATTTGGTCTGATCTGCACACAAGGTGAGGAAGACCTCTGAGGGAAAAAGAGAAAAACGGGGAACCTAACGCCTTAAAGAGTACTTTAAAAGAGAAAACGCCTGATGCTTTTCCAAACGCTCCTCTTTAAACTGACACACTGATCCAAATAGTAGTTATAAATACAAATATAGCTCATATATATCTTAAGGATAAAAAACCCACAAAAAAAAGAGAGGCAGTAGACACCAAAATGTGAAATAGGTCAAAGAAAAGCAGCATCGCCCGGCTGCTTACTGACTTCCAGGTTGCCGTACCACCGCAGTCATGCACAGAAAGGCATGATAGATAGACAACAACAGGAAACAGTGAGAGTGAACACAGCAGAGGACCGGACTGCTTCATAAATGATCTTTCCGAACACGTTTCAGACGCCCCCTCAGGATTCCAATCCTCTCTGACTGAGCATGGGAAAGGGAGAGAAAAAGTGAGAGAGGGAGGGAGGGAGGAAGATGTTTTCTGGGCATGGTGCTTTAGCAGGACACCTCCATGGTCTGTGGCCTGGCCTGTTCAACAGCCGGGCCGGCGGCAGTGGCACCCTCTAGCTGTGTGTGGGTGCGGCTACGGGTGCCCTCCACAGAGCCCATGCTGGAGGCAGAGTGGGTGCGAGAACGCACCAGCCGGGTCATACTGGCCGTGGGCACTACAGACAAGAGAGAAAGAGGAGAGCAATTACAGTAAGAATTCAGGTATGAGGATATTTGCTGTTTATATGTGTAGGAATGTTTTGGGGGAGGGGTAGCTTGCTTTAGGGAATGTGGCTAGGGGTAGGATGCTGGTGATCATACCACAATCATAAATGCATCAACATTCCCAATTCAAGATGGGGTGGTCTGCAGCCCAGGGAGAATAATGAAGTCTAATAACCTAAAGACTCAATAACTTGATCACAATAAATACAGTTTACCTCATGCTAGCTACGCTGCCATTTAGTTAGGATCAAGTAGAATGATAAGCAGGAATACTGGAATCCACACCATATTTCAGAATGTACTGTATGAATATATGCATCTAATTCAAGTGGTTGGGGCCTGAAATGTCTGAGCTGAATCCCTACCCAGTGTTCATTATTCTCCCACAAAGAAAATAGATTGCCTGATCAGGTCGCGTTCCAATTCATTTTTACTGTTGGAGAAAAAATGAATAAATGGGAAAGGCCAATATGAGAATGCAGCATGCACAAGAGATTTGAGGGCCATCTGTGCAGAAGACAAAAAGAAGAAAGCAACAAACAGACAGATGACAACCATTTTACCTGATAAACAGACATACACTCTCTCAAACCACACATTTAGAGACACAAAATAAATCTTACAAAATAATGACAATCTGTCATGCTTCAAATCTTATGGCGCCAAATCAGAAAGACTTGACAGGATGGCTAAAATGTGAGCTGGCAACCAGCGATGGGCAAACAGGGTGGGGAAGGCAGAGCACTGTAGGCGTAGATGGCAGGCCGGCGCAGCCGAGGCTGCTACCTATGGTCCTGGTACCTGATTCGCTGCCCAGGTGGCTGAGCAGTACATGAGGGACTGTTTGCATTAATGGAGAGGGAAGAAATGAAGGCGAGACTGTCAGATTAATGCTCAGTCTTCACAAATGAAGATCAGAAAAGAAACAAATTGTGTCCTCCAGTTTCACCTAGGAGAGATTTGAAGCAGCACCAGGAACAGATCATTCTATCACTGTATCTAATTTTACATTCAGCTAATACCTAACAGTTGTCAAAATAGCTAGGATGTGCCTCTTCCAAGGCTTTCTCGCTGTTCTCTTAAACTAAAGAGAATGCCACCTGTGGCCCTGAGATTCCTGAAAGAGGACTTTTGTACCAAGGTGTGCTCCATGACAACTAGTCAACATTGTCTGGTCCAGTTCAGTTAGCAGAATGTGCCCCCACTGCAATAATTCCCTAATGGGACTGAAGTGTACAGAGCTAAAGTGACCTTTCAAACTCCATTCAAACAGGGGCTCCATCTATTCACACAAACCACTCTCCTGGTAGCCTACTGCGCTTCTTTCAACACAACACTGACCTTCCGGGACAAGCCAACTGACACAAGGTATAGTAGTCTGAATGCTACAGAGTAACAAACCAACAGTATGCTAAAATGTGTTTGGGAAGGCTCGTAATGTACTCATTGCCTTGTCCCTCTACTGTTTCAATGTTTAGGCATTATCAGAAAGGGGAGGTACTTTCTGGAACTTGCCATTGTTTTTCTGGTGTGGGTGAAAAGCCTGAGCATAAAGTGGTGTGTGAGGGGAGAGTTAAGACAGGGAGGAAACCAACCTATTTAAACCTCAGAGAGAGGGTTCACAAGAAAGACAAGAGCAGGGAGAGCCATCAGGCAATGAGTGAAAATAGTTTTTCAAGCCTATACTGTAACCCATTTCATTTTAATTACTAGGATTTGGTATCCAGACTAAGTGAGTTGATATAGTAAGGACCCAGTCTCTTCAAGCAGGAAAGCAAACATTTCCAAGAGGTGGAGGAGTGAGGGAGCGTGTAATAAAGCACCACCTAGTCCCGGGCAAGCCTGGGGAGCTGGGGCCGCTTGGGAGCTGGGGCCAGCCTGGGGAGCTGGGGCCGCTTGGGAGCTGGGGCCAGCCTGGGGAGCTGGGGCCGCTTGGATCGCCTCTCTGTAGTCACATGTTGCAGACAAAACATCCAAGGGTAACTTTCAGAGGGGAGGATTTGGAAGAAGGGAGAAACAAATGTTCCTTCTCAGTGCTGTGCAGTATCAACATGGTTCCCTGTGTAGAGGCCCTGCTGTCCTAACTTTGCTCTCCAGCAGCCCACATGAGTGTCCCTGTGGCAGCAGCACATTTCAGCAGTGGAGGACAACAGGTCAGCCAGGCGGCTCTGGGCTCATGGGAGTTCAGGTCCCCAGGGCAGGGGGCCAGGCCCTGCTGTGTGGCTTGGAGCAGCCTTTAATGAATACACTAATCTGCCACTGAGATTAACATACCTGGAGAAGCAGCCCTCACTGGAAGTGTGAGGACCAGGGTAGAGTGGGTGATGGCAACGGGGAGAGGGGAGTGAGGGCCAGGCGAGGGGTGGTAGGTTATGTAAGTGAGTTTTTTTCTCTCCTCAGAAACCAATAACGTCAAAGGTTTACAAGGGTACAGAGAGGGCTTTCTGATGAAAAGATTCCAGAGAGAGAACAATAATAACTCAGACTATTGTAAGACTCTAATCAAGCAGCTTTCATTATGTAACACCTTCCATTTTCCACTCTGTGAGCTAGCAACTCAAACCTTACTGTGCAATGTTTATATGAACAAAATATAAACATTTTGAAATGCTAAAAAAACAATTCAATCATCTCAGTGATCAAAGAAAGCCAATGGAATTTGGCAAAGTTATAAGATACAGTGCCCATTATGTAAATACAATTCACTCTATGAAAGTGGTCTATACAATATGATTATCATTCAACAAGCCAGACCTGCTCCCAGTAGGCCGAAATTAGGGGTGTCAAATTCAAAATCAGAAGACGGCCATTTTGAAAAAGCACAACGAATTCAAGGGCCAGACTGTTATGTTTGTTTTTATCCCATAAAATGTGCATTGGCCTACAACTACGACACCAAATGGCCAGATCCCGTTTTACTAGAAAAAATATGGCTCTTTATTATGTCCGCTTATAAAGGGCCATATGCTGTATATACCATTTTAACATATTGAAACAAAAAGAGATTATATTTGTCCAGCCTTTCCTGCTATGCTTGCAGATGTGCATAATATGTTGTGACCCTAATCAAAAAGGATGGAATATCTCCAAATAAAAACAGTCTACATGTTTGTCCTCTGCATGGTGTTTTGTTGCAGGTTTAGCTTTTGGGTTATTCATGGTCAAGCTTTAAAAACAAAGTCAGACTACAACATTTTAGTAGCCTAGCTAGGACTGTGACAAGTGTCTGTACACTTTCCCTCCGCTGTACGCTGTAAACGGGACACACGAAAGCAGCATGATTGACATTGAATTCACCGATGTAGGTGCAACAGGTTATTGGACAAAACAATTTCATAAAGTAGATGACTCAACTGTTTTTATACTCATTTATACTAGCTTGTGTGTCCTATTGTCCTTTAGTAGTCATTTATACCCACGTGTAAATCCTTTAACTTACTTTTTGACAATCAAGATGACATTTTCTGTAGGCTACAGCAATGACCCTTTAAAAGTTCAGTCTGGTAGAAGATTAGGTCAGTGCCATTAGTGATAATATGGTAGTGCGCTGGCTGGCTCTGCCGGCGCTTGCTGTGACTTGTAGTGCAGTACAGCGCATCGCGGGAGGTAAGAAAAAGGGCCAAAACTAATTAACAACCCAAATCATTGTGCTGGCCAGATAGAAATGTGTCGCCGGCCAGATTCGGCTCGCAGGCCTCGTGTTTGACACGTGGCCTAAATGAACCACGGCCTTAAATGTGGGCCTGTAAACACCCTCCCTGTCCAGGGCACTGTATCTTAAGACCTGGGGGAACCATTCTCAGGTGTGTTCACAGATCATCACACACACCAAGTGTGTTCAGAGATCCAGCACACCAAGGAGTGTTGAGAGGAGACCATGCAGACCATCATGCTTACTACATGTCATTTATTTACTCAGCATCAAACAACTACTTACACCCGTTGTTAAAAGTCACTGCAAACAGACAGGAAACAAGGTTAGCTTGAGGTTAGTTCCCTGGTCAGTTACGAATAATGGTTTGCATGCTTATACAATAACTGGCTCTCAGTAACCTCAGCCTTGCACATCCACTAAATGTTATTAAGTAGCTAGCTACTGTGGTTCCTCTTTATTCTTAAAGTGCTACAGGAACTCTACATTAGGTGTGAGTCTTAGTTTAGGTCAGAAGTGTGTGTGCGCGTGGGGAGGGCTGTTGCCTGAAAGAGTAGTGTTCTATGGACTATCGTTCAGTTGGACTGAGGACTCAAACTGAGACAGAGGGACTTCAGTAAACATGTCAACAGATTGACACAACCAGACCATGAAGATACACAAATCCAACATGACGCCTGACACTGGAGGACTGAAGTACTGTGAGGAGAGATGATAGAGGAGCAGTACTCACTGTAACCCATTCCCTGGACAAAATATTTGAAGGCCTCCGCGAGTTTACCCGGCTGTAAGACACAAACAGAAAACTGAGCCATTTAAAAAGAAAACTGAATTAAGTAAGAGTTCAAATCAAATGTTATTGGTCACATACACATATTTAGCAGATGTTATTGCAGTTGTAGCAAAATACTTGTGTTCCTAGCTCCAACAGTGCAGTAATATCTAACAAATCACAACAATACACACAAATCTAAAAGTAAAATAATGGAATTAAGAAATATATAAATATTAGGACGAGCAATGTCAGAGTGGCATTGACTAAAATACAGTTGTCTTGGCCATTGAGATTTAGTAGTTTAAACTAAACAAAACTTGTTCATGACTCACCTGGATGACCTGAGGAAGCCCGCCACAGTCTTGCATCTATAGGGAAGTAAAGAGAGAATCAGGAACATGCCCAGAGTGAACAAACTCACAGAGAGGACTGTGCCGTTAGCCAGAACACATTCACTGGCCTACGAACACTTCCAAGAATGCTGAAACTCATCTACACACCATCCAGATCTTGTGCATTACTAAAGAGCAGAACAGCAGGGACCACATTAGGGGCATTTACCACTCCTAGTGCTACAAAGAAACAAATAACTGGACACACCTTAAGAAGGGTTGTTTTGGTTGGATTTAACCTGGAGTTGCATTCGACCTTTATACAAGGGAGAGAGAGAGATGAGACAATGGAAGTTCAGACAGTTTAGAGTCTAGCCCCTCATCTTTAGAAAGGCCAGTATCATCTCTAAAGATACTTTGTATTAGAATTAGATCCCCTGACTCATTCTTTACTGTGTTGCCATGGAGATAGTGGACACCCACCACTGCATCAACAGCAGGGGACGTGTCACCAACCACCAGCAGAGAAGTGCATCTGGATGGAGAGACAGGAGGGACAAACAGAGTCAACACAAAGCAGAGGGGTATAATACAGGATCAATGAGATAGCCAGCTAACTTTAATAAGCAACCAGAAATAACTATAGATTTTCTGGTTCATTAACAGAGCCTTGTTGTTGTTTGTTTAATCAATTAGACCATGCCCATTTCAAGCTTATATAATAAAAATAATAAAAAGCTGTCAAAATATTAAGGCAAGTTAGCTGGTAATTGCCAGCATTTGGCCAACAAAAAAATGAAAAGCCGATAAATAGAATTGTTGCTGGCCAAATTGACCGGGAGATAACGATTAATTAATGATTTTTATTCTTTGATGAAATACGAGTCAATGTGATAACATTTGACAGTCATGCTCATCGGTCCATAGGTTCATTTGGATAACTGAGTGGCACTAAATTGGCGGGTGTGTAGTGTCGTTAGTCGTCATGCAGCTTATTTATGACCAGAGCCCATTGTGAGCGGAATATCCCCTCAACGTCACCTCCTTAGATCGTTGCTGCTGGAGTGAAACCTGCTTTAATATAAGCCCTGTCATTGTGCAACAATTCTAAATGCAATGGCGTGTTAAAAACATAGACAGGATTTAAAAGAGCTAGGCTACCATTTTTATTCCTCAACTGGTAATTGAAGTGCGCCTCCCATTCGCCATGCGAGTCATAATAACCACTTTACAATGTGAGCTGGGGTCAGTATACATTGTGAAAACTGATACGTAATTGTTTGAAACCTGAACGTTTTCCTTCTTATTACGATGTATGTCTTACCTTGCTTCAGAGTAGCCTATAGGCAAAACCCCACCATTCAAACAGGCAATTATTTTATAAAGACTTCCTCAAGGCTATACATCTACCTCTTATCACTCCAGTATCCCTGCACATTGGAAATATGGTATTAAAACGGAACCTGTATATAGCTTCTTACTTCTCCTGTTCTTATTTCTTGTGTGTTTTTGTTCTACCTTATGTTATTGTTAGTACTACATTGATATTGGATTACTGCATTGCTGGGTTTGGAGTTCGCAAGAAAGGAAATTCACTGCACTTGTGCACGTGACATTTAAACTTGAAACTTCACTTCATATTCCATTGAAACCAGCATTTTCCCCTGTTCTATTGGTTTTCATATTTCAACTTTTTTGTTGTTGTCCAGAAGCCAAAGGCACAATCGTAGTCATTTTAACAACCCATCCTAGTTGCTGCATCTCTAGATTTCCCCCCTATTTCTAATTTTCGTCTTGGTCACGTATGGAACGGCTGTTTAGAATGGTGTTTTCCCACAAATTGCATTTTGGAAAATGTTTGAAAAATATATTTTATTGGCTGCCTCATTACAGGAGTTGCATGTTCTGTTAATATGAATGACCATCATTGAAATGTGATTTCTGTCATTCTGAGTACTATAGGTGGACGCCCTAATGGGTTACGCACCCAATGCATATGGGGCCGGTAAATTTCTTGAATGGGCGGTAAATTAAAATCTTCCTGGTCACATTGTCCGGCGCCACATTTTCCTAAAGGAAACCCTGATACAGTTATACACAGTTATAAACCTACTTGAGCGTGTTCACTGTGTCCTCAGTCAGACCAGTGATGGGCCTCTCGATCTCCAAGTCCCGGCGGCTGTCAAACAAATACATCAATCAATCAATTCAACCCAACTACACAGACAGTTCATCTTGGGGTTATATGTACAGTACCTGTTGTAGGAGTTGCAGAAGAGGGCCAGGTTGTCCTGGTTAATATCCTGGGCAATGTGCAGGCGATATGTCTGGGTGATCTCCTGGTTGTCAGACAGCTCATCCTGAGGAGATGGCACAGATAGTTACATCACTGTCAACCACCCACAGTATTCCTCCAGTAGGCTCTGCCCCGGTCCTAGTCTCCCACCATTCAAAACTGCCCCACACTCACGTCACTGAAGTGGTGGGCCATCACTATGTCAACCAGGTTACTAGTCCAGCCGGACATCTGAAACAAGAATAAATAACACGTTTCAAGGTGCCAATCTATTATGGCTCTATGATGAGAAAACAATGCACAGAGTTAGCATTGAAGTGTGCGAGCACGTTCTCACCTTGGAGGCGGCCCAGTCCATCCAGCCCTTTGCACAGGGGTCTACATTGATGAGAACCAGACCTTCAACCAGGGCAGGCTCATTAAGCTGGGAGAGAGAGAGAGAGAAGAGGGGGTTACTTTGATGAGAACCAGACCTTCAACCAGGGCAGGCTCATTAAGCTGGGGGAAGAGAGAGAGAGAGAAGAGGGGGTTACTTTGATGAGAACCAGACCTTCAACCAGGGCAGGCTCATTAAGCTGGGAGAGAGAGAGAGAGAAGAGGGGGTTACTTTGATGAGAACCAGACCTTCAACCAGGGCAGGCTCATTAAGCTGGGGGAAGAGAGAGAAGAGGGGGTTACTTTGATGAGAACCAGACCTTCAACCAGGGCAGGCTCATTAAGCAGGGGGAAGAGAGAGAGGAGGGGTTACTTTGATGAGAACCAGACCTTCAACCAGGGCAGGCTCATTAAGCAGGGGGAAGAGAGAGAGGCGGGGTTACTTTGATGAGAACCAGACCTTCAACCAGGGCAGGCTCATTAAGCAGGGGAGAGTTAGGAGGGGTTACTTTGATGAGAACCAGACCTTCAACCAGGGCAGGCTCATTAAGCTGGGGGAAGAGAGAGAGAGAGAAGAGGGGGTTACTTTGATGAGAACCAGACCTTCAACCAGGGCAGGCTCATTAAGCAGGGGGAAGAGAGAGAGAGAAGAGGGGGTTACTTTGATGAGAACCAGACCTTCAACCAGGGCAGGCTCATTAAGCTGGGGGAAGAGAGAGAGAGGAGGGGGTTACTTTGCTGAGAACCAGATCTTCAACCAGGGCAGGCTCATTAAGCAGGGGAGAGAGAGAGAAAGAGGGGGGTTACTTTGACAGTACACTGACCACACTGTGCTGGGTTGGATAGGAACCCAGGCCCTCCCACTTTATAGCCAGGGCAAGCAGCAAGGTCAACACACACACTTAAATATTCATGTTATATAGCCCAGCACTTGACATATTTCACAGCTCTTAGCAACAAATTAGAGCCACATCATCCCCCACCCAATTACCCAGCATCTAATTCACTTCCACAGATAAGTGAGGACGATGGATAAAACAAACTAGGTGTTAACCCACTTGAGAGCATGTATGAACACATAAATTAAGTGTTATCTTTTCTCCAACTCCTGTTTCTCTCTCCTCCTTCCACATTGAGCCCGATGTTAGCAGGGCTTAAATTAACTATAATTAACACCCCTCTTCAAGTAATCTCTGCTCTTAATGTATTCCTCTCACTCACACCTACCTTCAGAATGCATTATCTCCGCCAAGGCACACTGTGGTGTGCAGTGCATGGTGGGAAATAGGGTCGATGTTAAGCATCAAACAAACATTTGTACAGTAATATACAGTGCCTTCAGAAAGTATTCAGACCCCTTGACTTTTTGCACACTTTGTTGTGTTACAGCCTGAATTTAAAATATATTCAATTCAGATTTTGTGTCACTGGCCTACACACAATACCCCATAATGTCAAAGTGGAATTATGTTTTTAGAATTTTTACTACAAATGAATAAAAAATGAAAAGCTGAAATGTAGTGTAGATTGTTGAGTAAAATATATATTTAGAGAAACTGATTCATCCAAATCTTCTACCTTTTTATAGAGAGATTAAATGAAGCTGGTAATAAGAGCAGGGAGCGTGATGACTCTGCTGGTCAACATGTTGAGATTAGCTGCTGGAGATGGAGGAAGATGGGGAATGAGGTTTAATGGTGTGGTTTTATGGAGAGGTTTAGAAACCACCATCTACTGTGGGGTGAGCAGGAGTGCATGTGGTATGTGGGGGACTAAGACGAATGGTGACTTACAGCCAGTCTGGAAAGGATGTAGGCTCCAGCTCCAACTCCAATCCCAATCACACTGTTCACCCTGGGGAAAGGGAAGAGAACAATATAGGCCTCGACGAAAACTCAATAATAAAGTCATTTTGAAGCTTTCCTAAAAGACAGTGCAAGAGTTAGTTATAGAAACACTGCAGGAGAACTTACTTCAGTTGAGCCATGACAGAGGGCAGCATCTCAGAGAGCTCATCCATGGTAGGGTACTGGTAGCTGGGACGGACATAAAATACCAAAAATAATAATAACATATGAGTCATGATTGTGGTGATACTTTGTCATATTTGAGATGATGTTGAGGACGACGGACTGAGGAGTGAACCGGTCTCTCACCCCGTGGGGAATGGGGGAGCACCCTCCTGCTGTCCAGGGGCGTCCACATGGACCACAGCAAAGTGGGATGTGATCTCCTGCATGTCCTCAAAATTGAACAGGGTGTTGAAACAGGACTTATCTGCAGGGAGGAAGAGACACGGCAAGTTTAAAAGACACCTCATTGAGGCACATACTACTTAATATCTAACAGAAACTGCAACACTGATCGTAATCAACAACAAAAATCCACTGATGCTAAAACACTCTTAGTGTTGTTTTCCATTGAGGCATCCAAGTGTTGGTGCGATCCAGTCTGATCTAGTGGCTCATATCCCCACAGCCAAAGAAGAGGCCTACATTCAACCATCCAGCTTCTTACATCATCTCCAACTGTTGTAATGAGAACATGATATTATATACTGAACAAGAATATAAAGCGCAACATGCGGCAATTTCATTGATTTGACTAAGTTACAGTTCATATGAGGAAATCAGTCAAATTGAAATAAACTCATTCGGCTCCAATCTATCGATTTTACATGACTGAGAATACAGATATGCATCTGTTGTTCAGGTACCTTAAAAAAATTAAATGACAATAATATAATTGGGCCTCACAACGGACCTCAAGAACTCGTCACTGTGTTTTTGTGCATTCAAATTGCCTTCGATAAAATGCAATTGTGTTTGTTGTCCATAGTTTATCCCTGCCCATACCATAACCCTATCGCCACCATGGGGCACTCTGTTGATAACGTTGACATCAGCAAAACGCTCGCCCACACAACGGATTGGATTAGATAACATGTAAACAACAATGGATTATCTTGGCAAAGGAGAAATGCTCACCAACAGGGATGTAAACAAATTTGTGTACAAAATGAGAGAAATAAGCTTTTTGTGCATTTGAACATTTCTGGGATCTTTTATTTCAGCTCATGAAACATGGGACCAACACTTTACATGTTGCGTTTATATTTTTGTTTAGTGTAATTAGGTGTGTTTGGAGAGATTAGCCGAGCTAAGCTTTGAAATAAGAGCCTGTGTCTGTCTGTGTGTGATGCTGTACTCACGGTTGAGTCCAATGTCATGGTAGGTGAGGATGACCGGTCTGTTGCCCTTGGGGCTGCCCCTCATCGTCACATGCAGGACACCATGGGGGGTCTCGATGTCATGCTCCTGGAACACACAAGAGAGCATGGTCTGGGGTGTCTGTGGAGCTCAGAGGAGCCAGCCTTTTAGTGACAGTCATAATAATAATATATGCCATTTAGCAGACGCTTTTATCCAAAGCGACTTACAGTCATGTGTGCATACATTCTACGTATGGGTGGTCCCGGGGATCGAACCCACTACCCTGGCGTTACAAGCGCCATGCTCTACCAACTGAGCTACAGAAGGAGGTGCAGATTTCAGGAAAAACACAATTCATAATTCATATACTGAGTAGGACACTTTCTCAGTGAGGCAAAGTGCCAGTAGTAGACAGAAAATCAATCATTCTCTTAAAGGATGTGCGTTTCATACAGTAGAACTCATTAAAACAGGGTTCTCTTCAGTGGAACAGTCAGCAGGTAGCCTATAGAGCTTTCCGAAAGTATTCACACCCCTTGACATTTTACACATTTTGTTGTGTTACAGCCTGAATTTAAAATGGATTAAATTTAGATTTTGTGTCACTAGCCTACACACAATACTCCATAATACAATTATCTGTAAGGTCCCTCAGTCGATCAGTGAATTTCAAACAAAGATTCAACCACAAAGATCAGGGATGTTTTCCAAAGCCTCGCAACAAAAAACATTTGGCCAAGAAATCAACTATATGTCCTGAATACAAAGAGTTATGTTCGGGGCAAATCCAACAACACACCAGAGTACCACTACATATTTTCAAACATGGCATTAGCTGCATCATATTATGGGTATGCTTGTCATCGACAAGGACTAGTGAGTTTTTTTAGGATAAAAATAAACGGAATAGCCCGAAGCACAGGCAAAGTCCTAGAGGAGAACCTGGTTCAGTCTGATTTCCATCAGATACTGGGAGACAAATTCACCTTTCAGCAGGACAATAACCTAAAACACAAAGTCAAATATACACTGGAGTTGCTTACCAAGACAACATTGAATGTTCCTGAGTGATCTAGTTACAGTTTTGACTTACAAAGCGGTTTGAAAATCTATGGGAAGACTTGAAATGGCTGTCTTTCAATGATTAACAACCAACTCTACAGAGCTTGAAGAATATTTTAAAGAATATGCAAATACTGTACAATCCATGTGTAGAAAGCTCTTACAGACTTACCCAGAAAGACTCACAGCTGTAATCGCTGCCAAAGGTGCTTCTACAAAGTGTTGACTCAGGGGTGTGAATACTTATGTAAATGAGATATTTCTGTATTTCATTCTTCATAAATTTGCAAACATTTGTAAAAACATGTATTCACTTTGGCATTATGGGGTATTGTGTGTAGATGGGTGAGACTATGTAATCCATTTTGAAAATCAGGCTGTAACAACAAAATGTGGAATAAGTCGAAGGGTATGAATACTTTCTGAAGGCACTGATGATCCAGACTGATAATGGAGGCTGGATCATGACCCATAAAGCTGTGGTGACAATGACAATGTGTAAGTGGCTCTGCACCACTCTGCATGCGTGTCCACACTGTTCAGTCTCGCACCACTGCCACACACACACACAGACACACACACAGATGTTGTGTGGATTAAGGAAGCAGGGCCCGCTCCATGTCCTGTCTCACAGATGCACTGCCTGCCACAAGGTAGCCTCCGCTGATGTCTGGTTAATCTAATTATCTAAGGATGGAAATAGCAGTCCGTCCACAGCCCTTAGGCCTGCCTCTAATTCCACATGAATGTCATTTAACGGATCACAACTTCCTCCAGACACACACACACCATCAGCATAACACGATAAATGAAGGCAATACATATAGAGAAACAACCATACTCTAGTAGTAGCCAGGACAAACATATTTTCAATATTTCACTATCATCAGCAAAATCAATAAATCATAGCACATTTTTGGGCTCATTCAGTAGTTTTTACTGAAAGTTGAATCCATTGTTTATTTTTTGTTTATTTTTTATATACCATTTATATTCCTAAAAACATACATTGTAAATGATACTGTTGCTGCTTCCTGTCGTCATTGCTTTTTGGTTTATGGATGAGTGTCAAAACACCAGTTTAAGATTAATAATTAATATACTGAAATAAGTTGTGATATTTTGAAGACTAATACATAAGTTGCTTCTCACACACATTCACCAATATCTACCATGCGATCATAAAGACTGGAATTGATTAGCTTGTTCTACTGTAATCAATAGCGCCTGCAAATGAATCACTCACGTCGATATTATATTGAAATCAATAGAACTGGGACAATAACCGCAGCGACATGTACCGTTTGTGCTCTTCTAACAGACAAACCTCAATGAAATTGGGTTTTCTACATGTGTCTGTCGGGTAAATCAATACATGATAGTAAATGTAGCACATTCACATTCTAACAACAATTCCATCTATTTCTTCCAATTTTAGCCACGGAGAGACTTAACAATGGTCCTAAGGTCAGTTTAACCAGGCACTCTAGACACAGGCTCATGCAGCTGGCTGAACGTTGGACATCCCTACTAGTAGGCTTACTGTTAAGTCAAACTGGTGTTGTGGTTTCAATAACTGTGTGTGTGATGCATGTTTTTGTCTGGTAGCAATAATGGTGTGATGTGTATTTCATAATCTAATACTGTAATAGAAAAGCAGAGACCCAAATATAGGACTGCTAAATATGTGTGCCTGCTTCAGTGTTCAGTTTCCGTTCATTGGTGCAGTTGAAAAGCACAGAGAGGGTGGTTTTGAGGGCCCATACTGCGTCAGATCTCACTGGATGGCTGCCACACAGACGTAGGGGAGATTAGGCTAAACCAGGCTGTTCAGCAGCCTGCTGGCTGCATACACACCCCATGTCTTAAAAAAGCATCAACATATACACACACCCTATGATAATCAGTACATTGGAGAAGGAAGACACACAGATGAGGACAATAACGTCACTCAAATCATAATTCATGGTGTGTGGTTGTTCTCCTCCAGCTGACACCTGGAAGACTGACACTCTACAGTATCTAGGTGCGGAGGAGTAAAAATAGAAGAGACGGTTGAAAGGCCAGGCTGTGTGAAAGGTTGTTCATGTGAGGTGCCTTCAGAGCACACAGCCTAGTCACTGACCAAAGAGGCTCCAGTAGAGGTTGCCACTTCTGTGCCACAACTGTAGTCTAACCTACAAAACAAAAATGTGTTGTGTAGCTTAAAGGCTTTTAACTACCAGATGAAATGGAAGCCTGACGGAAAAAAAGACTGTAAACAAAGCACTCAATGCATTGAAACCAGCAGCATTCTTAAAAATTCTGAAAACAGACATAGGCCTATCTGCCTCATTGTTTGTTTTTGTGTGTTCCTGGCACAAGGTCAAGGGTGTTGTGCACTGCTGATATTTGGCTTGTTGTGACTAAAGAAGAGGGAAGCACTGCAGAGGTTGTCAACAGTGGATGGGTCAGGTGATGGGGAGAGGGGCTCAGCTGCTGCAATTTACCCCCTCTAAATGGCAACAGGAGTAATTTCCTAGTTAAAGTGGAACTGACAGCATTTTACCAACATTAAATCTTATTTTAATCTGTTCATATACACTCCCAGGAGGAATATGACATGTAAAAAATGTGAAATAGTCATTTTCATAAATTCTTATAATGTTTTGGAATTATGTATACTAAGGCCTTTGTGAAAATTCTATAGCAATATAGAGTGGGAAAGCAGCTGTGTGTTTGGACAATTAATAGACACTTGCAAGAAATAAAACATCCTCTCGTCCAGGACCGGAGTCAACGCAGACAGGTGCCCCATTGCCCATTAGAGCTACAGTAGGCCTTTATGCAAATAAGTATTTTGCCACACAGGACTGTAATCATTCACTTTGAACTGGACTGTGTGTTTACAGGCAGTAGGGCCTGCCATCACTCACTTTGAACTGGACTGTGTGTTTACAGGCAGTAGGGCCTGCCATCATTCACTTTGAACTGGACTGTGTGTTTACAGGCAGTAAGGCCTGCCATCACTCACTTTGAACTGGACTGTGTGTTTACAGGCAGTAAGGCCTGCCATCACTCACTTTGAACTGGACTGTGTGTTTACAGGCAGTAGGGCCTGCCATCACTCACTTTGAACTGGACTGTGTGTTTACAGGCAGTAAGGCCTGCCATCACTCACTTTGAACTGGACTGTGTGTTTACAGGCAGTAAGGCCTGCCATCACTCACTTTGAACTGGACTGTGTGTTTACAGGCAGTAAGGCCTGCCATCACTCACTTTGAACTGGACTGTGTGTTTACAGGCAGTAAGGCCTGCCATCACTCACTTTGAACTGGACTGTGTGTTTACAGGCAGTAAGGCCTGCCATCACTCACTTTGAACTGGACTGTGTGTTTACAGGCAGTAGGGCCTGCCATCATTCACTTTGAACTGGACTGTGTGATACCAGGCAGTAGGGTCTGCCATCATTCACTTTGAACTGGACTGTGTGATAACAGGCAGTAGGGTCTGCCATCATTCACTTTGAACTGGACTGTGTGTTTACAGGCAGTTGCAACAGCACGACTTTAGATCATCAGAACGCATTCGCCAAAAATCTAACTTTATTTGACACGCCGAATACAACTGGTGTAGACCTTACTGTAAAATGCTGACTTACAAGCCCTTAACCAACAATGCAGTTAAGAAAATATTTCCAAACTAAAGTGAAAAAAGTATTACTGTAAAATAACAATAACAAGGCTTTATACAAGGGTCAATGTGCAGAGGTACAGGTTAGTCGAGGTCATTTGTACATGTAGGTAGGGGTAAAGTGACTATGCATAGATAATAAACAGCGAGTAGCAGCAGTGTAAAAACAAAGAAGGGGGGGTGGCAGTTGCCATAGCAGGCGGTGATGCAACCAATCAGGATGCTCTCGATGGTCACAAAATACACCTGAATGGATTCTGTAAATACCACGAGTTCTCTTACATTTGGAACTTTACATTCCTATTGATGAAACAACCATGAAAAGGTAGGCTCTCTCTACCTCAAGTATGCACATCAACAACAAGATCAACAACTAATGCTAGCCAGAGCAAGATGAGCTAATATCTAACAAAGGAACATTAGATAAAACCTCATACTTTTTCAGCTAGTTGGCCATCAAAATTGCACTAATAAACAATGGGGAAATGTATCCTCCTCGTCCTTTTGCAGCTTGCTTGCCAAAGCATGCTTGTCCCAACCAAGCACCCAAGCTAACTGGCTAAAGTTGTCTAACTTGCTAGTTACTTCCAGACACAAATGAGAGAATACCTCACTCTGACCATTTTACTCACCCTAGCAGAGCTGGTTAGGCTTTTTACATGTTATCTAGAGCATTCGTGACTGACTATTACTTTTTTTTGCCTATGTTTACTGACACTGTCATATTCAGAGGGTGTTGCTTGTTTGTAAATTCATCAGTTATTCTACACTCAGATGAGAGTACTCTGAAATCGGAGTAGATAGCCAGTGAATTTGCGAATACAAGAGATATGCTAACTGGATAAGTCATTCAAGTTCTTGCTAGCTAACCAAATGATGCCTGCATCTCTAGCTGTGTTTAGCCACCGAAAAACAATTAAGAAAAATTCAGTCACTCCTCCGTTGACATGACATCCTCCTAGCAGCCAGCTAGCTAACTAACGTTACGCTCCGTGTTTTTGGCCTTCTATATAAATACGCTAGCCTATTAGCCACATTATGACAGATTGTGATCATTGCCCTTGCTAGTTTGATCGTATTGACATTCCCAGCCTTAGTTACATTCGTCCGTTTTTGTCCAAAATATTGAGTCATTGAAACGGTGCATCCCAAATGGAGGCAACAAACAATGTACCAGGCCAGCTGTGATTTACCAAGAAATGTATTGGTGAATTACATTAATCATGCATTAAATTGCATCCATCTATTCTGCCAACAATGTTTTAGTGTTCATCACTAAATCTAATTTTAAAACCTCTTATAAAAAGTTGGTTTTGTAGCATAAACTGGGAATTTGTGATTAACTGATATAATGATTGTCTGTTTGATATCTGCAAAGTAGTTAAAATGCTATCAGTTCCACTTTAAAGAAAACACACACGCTGAACACTATTGGTTACCACGACAACAGAGCCCACAGCCACAAAGTCATAATTATGACTAAACACCACCCATTTCTACAATTTTTCTTAAAATGTGATTTTAAACCTAACCCTATGCCTAATCCGAACCTTAAATGAAGACAAAAAAACAAACATTTTGAAGCCAATTCTGACTTTGTGGCTGTGTTAACTAGTTGAAACTAGTTACATATTACAAAATGACACTGTTCCATAATACGGAAAGAAAAGCAACATTGTCATCATATCAGTGGTATTGTTTTAGAGCCACTGAGCTAAATGAGGAAGAAAGGTTCAAGGTTGTCTCAGCAGGGCTCTGATAAACATTCAACAGTCTGCTCTGTGCCAACATTTGGCTACATCCCCCCCGTAACCTGTGGCGACAGAGCGAGACACAGGGAGGAGGAGAGATGGATAACCTGCAAATTATATGGTAGGAGTCTGTTTCTCTCTAAGATTAGAGCTCCAGCCTCCCCAGTCTGGCCTGGCCACAGACAGGAGCACAGACACTGATCCCAGAAGAGGAAGGAACCAGTCTGGTCCAGCCCACACAGTGGCACCAGGCCGTGACTCCACAAGCAAGAAGAGCAGCCATTTAAAAAATAAACCTTGTCCTAGCTGGTGGTTAATTTCTCCTTTCTAAGAGAAATGCTGCACACAAAAACAGTCAGTGGGACTGGAAAACAAACCGTGCCATATTCGATTCCTGTAATTACAGGGAATGCAGAGAAGGAGAGGGCCTTCATCTCAAAGGAGAGATACCTTTCTTCTGTCGTCTAAACCGCACCCCTCCCAGTGCTGAACTCCCACCCTCACCACCATTCATCCACTCCGCCTGCTGGGGTAAACAATGCCTGCAGTGGTACTGGTCCCAAATTTGCGAAGCAGGTTGTTCGTTCCCTCAGTCATACGCTCGCCCACATCGCCACAGTACCTAACACACCTTCACATGCCAGAGCAGAGAAAATCACACACACATACACACACACCCGACAGCTTGCTGTTAGCTTTGTTAGCACACAATCAACAGGCAGGCCACAGGGTGACTGGCATATCAGCAAAACACAACCCCACACACAAACCGACAAAGTCCCACTCACCATTACGTCAATGGTCGAACAAGCAATGGCAATCTGGTTGAGGTCCAGAACGGCTGTCATTTTGTCAGTAGAAGAGAGGAGTGCTGTTGGTCTGTCCCTGTGTTGTCTGAAAAGGGGCGGTGGTGGTGACGCTGGCAGCAGAGCGGAGAGCTGGCTGCAGGAGGGGGGCAGCAGCAGAATGGAGCGCGGAGCCTACAAGGAACGACTGAAATGTTTGGTAGCAGCAGCTGGTCCCACCAAATGAGGGGAGGATAATGCGTGAAAGAGGGAGAGGAGGGAAACTAAAGGAGCGAGCGAGGGAGAGGCACGTGTTAATGGGAGCTAGAGAGAGAGACGTGGAGAAGGTGTAGAGAAAGAAAGAGGGAGGGTGCGTTCCTCGCTGGGTAAGCGCAAAGCTCTCAGGGCCGTCTGGACGCTCAGCAACCCTCTAATTGGACTTAGAAGGTCAGATGGGCTGGTAGGAGGCGGGAGAGGGGTAATGAAGGGTTGAGGAGGGCAGAACGAGTGTCAGGGAAAGGGCGGAGCTCACCAACCCTGACACACATCACCACAGCGTGTCAGAGGAAGAACACAGAAGAGGATCAATAAAATACCTGTGGATTGGCTGACATTGAACATCTGCCTAAACTACCAGGTTTAGGCATACTATGGTAATTACCTCACATACAGTTGAAGTCGGAAATTTACATACACCTTAGCCAAATATATTTAAACTCCGTTTTTCACAATTCATGACATTTTAATTGAAGTAAAAATGGCCTGTTTTAGGTCAGTAAGGATCACCACTTTATTTTAAGAATGTGAAATGTCAGAATAATAGTAGAGAGATTTATTTCAGCTTTTATTTCTTTCATCACATACCCAGTGGGTCAGAAGCTTACATGCACTCAATTAGTATTTGGTAGCATTGCCTTTAAATTGTTTAACTTGGGTCAAACGTTTCAGGTAGCCTTCCACAAGCTTCCCACAATAAATTGTGTGAATCTTGGCCCATCCCTCCTGACAGAGCTGATGTAACTGAGTCAGGTTTGTACGCCTCCTTGCTCGCACACACTTTTTCAGTTCTGCTCACAAATTTTCTATAAGATTGAGGTCAGGGCTTTGTGACGGCCACTCCAATACCTTGACTTTGTTGTCCTTAAGCCATTTTGCCACAACTTTGGAAGTATGCTTGGGGTCATTGTCCATTTGGAAGACCCATTTACGTCCAAGCTTTTACTTCCTGAATGATGTCTTGAGATGTTGCTTCAATATGTCCACATACATTTTCCTCCCTCATGATGCCATCTATTTTGTGAAGTGCACCAGTCCCTCTTGCAGCAAAGCACCCCCCACAACATGATGCTGCCACCCTGATGCTTCACGGTTGGGATGGTGTTCTTCAGCTTGTAAGCATCCCCCTTTTTCATCCAAACATAACGATGGTCATTATGGCCAAACAGTTCTATTTTTGTTTCATCAGACCAGAGGACCTTTCTACAAAAAGTATGATCTTTGTCTCCATGTGCAGTTGCAAACCGTAGTCTGGCTTTTTTATGGAGGTTTTGGAGCATTGGCTTCTTCCTTTCTGAGCAGGCTTTCAGGTTATGTCGCTATTGGACTCATTTTACTGTTGATATACTTTTGTACCTGGTTTCCTCCAGCATCTTCACAAGGTCTTCTGCTGTTGTTCTGGGATTGATTTGCACTTTTCGCGCCAAAATACGTTCATCTCTAGGAGACAGAACGCGTCTCCTTCCTGCGCAATATGACGGCTGCGTGGTCCCATGGTGTTTATACTTGCGTACTATTGTTTGTACAGATAACCGTTGTACCTTCAGGCGTTTGGAAATTGTTCCCAAGGATGAACCAGACTTGTGGAGGTCTTGGCTGATTTATTTAAATGTTCCCATGATGTCAAGCACATAGGCACTTAGTTTGAAGGTAGGCCTTGAAATGCATCCACAGGTACGCCTCCAATTGACTCAAATTATGTCAATTAGCCTATCAGAAGCTTCTAAAGCCATGAAATATGAGTTTTAATGACTCCAACCTAAGTGTATGTAAACTTCCGACTTCAACGGTAGATGTCTAATCCATTCCAATCCATCCAGTTCTTAGACAAATGCCATGTTAGTGGTTGATTTGAGCATGATTGTCAAATCTGCAGTGAACACTAGTTTAGCTGTATGTTCACCCGACACGCATATATAGAAAATGCACTGTACAGCCCCCCTTGAACATAGGTTTTCTTCAACATGTATTTATTTCAGTCAAAAACATGATTGTCTGTGTTTTATATATATTCTAAACACAAGGTTGGAATAATACTGTGAAATTGTGAAAATGATAATACCCTTTGTGTAAGAGCTGTTTGAATAGTTTTGGTGGGCTGGAGTTTGGGCAAGGCGGTAAAGTAGTTAATAGACCAATAAGAACGTTTCAAACCTCTGCCAATAACAGCTAGTTTTCCCCTCCTCACGAAGACCACTCCCAGACAGTCCTAACTAAATTATGGCTTGAAAAATTGCTCTTTCCTAAGAAGCCATTTGTTGCTTGTTTAACATTTTAAATGAAAAAATAAATAAAATATGCATCACACTGAGGTACTTAATTCTAACCCAGAAATTATTTGATAGAGATAATAATGGCTGCATGGGACTTACATATTTAGGCCTATTGAACAGTAGGTAGCATAATGTTTTGCTGAAAGAAAAAAGTTCAAACAATAGCCTAAATTGACACTTGCGCATGTTTTTGTGAAAATGCACTGTACAACTAGGCTACTTTGTCCTTGAACAATTTATTGAACAATTTGATTTTTTCATGAGCATTTAGGCCTATTCATTTGAAAGGCTTATTGAACAGTCAGCCGCCTATAATTTTGCTGAAACTAAACAAAATGTGAAAAAATACATGTACATCTTGTAAGCTGACTGCCTGTATGGGCTAATACCTTACAGCAACATTATAATAATACAAAAATAAATAGGCTTAGAAAATAAACATAACAAAAGTTTTGAAAATCAAAGTACCCACTGTCTAGTTATGAGGCTATAATTGCCTACTCTGTCTTACTTTCTTTTGCAGCCTTGTTGAGAAACAGAATAGCATCCACTGTGCCAGGTTTCAGTTGGTATGCGTCCAGTGAGGCCCTAAAACTTTGGCTTGTGCACTAATGCCAGATAAAAATAATAAAAGAACTTCAATGTAGCCTATAGATATGAATTGCACAAGTATGATATATTAATGGATTTTTTTAATGTATTATTTTCTTTTTATTCAAATATAATATTTCATGAGCCTAAACAAGTACACATTATCCCTTTATTTTTGAAGGCAGGGGCTTTGTTCGAAGCCTGGTTGCCAACTCTGAGGAGCCTGGGCAGGCCTGGGTTTAATCCTCAGTCTGTTCATGGGGAACAGTCTTGTCTGCTCTGCCTCCCAGGCCTGCAGCCCCAGCACAGAGATGGAGGGAGCGTTAGCTTAGCATGAAATGGGGGAATTACCTGCAGATTTGGGACGTTAAAACCTGTTGCGACTCTAGGGGCATTATTTTAATTTTTGGATAAAAAACGTTCCCGTTTTAAACGGGATATTTTGTCACGACAAGATGCTCGACTATGCATATAATTGACAGCTTTGGATAGAAAACACTGACGTTTCCAAAACTGCAAAGATATTGTCTGTGAGTGCAACAGAACTGATGTTACAGGCGAAACCCAGATAAAAATCCAATCAGGAAGTGCCACATTTTTCGAAAGCGCTTCATGCCAATGACTCCTTATATGGCTGTGAATGGGCTATGAATTAGCTTACGCTTTCTACGTATTTCCCAAGGTGTCTACAGCATTGTGACATCTTTTTACGCATTTATGTTGAAGAATAGCCGTAAGGGACCACATTGAGCAAGTGGTCACATGATGGCTCCCGCAGAAAATCTTGCGTAAAGTACTGAGGTAGCCATTATTCCAATCGCTTCTAATGAGAAACCTATTGTCCCGATGGATATATTATC
The DNA here is from genome assembly GCF_021184085.1 of Oncorhynchus gorbuscha. Lineage (NCBI taxonomy): Eukaryota > Metazoa > Chordata > Actinopteri > Salmoniformes > Salmonidae > Oncorhynchus > Oncorhynchus gorbuscha. Next base: position 77,452,243 of record NC_060175.1, on the reverse strand, counting down.
GAATAGATGTGTGAAAAACACCTTGAGGATTGAGTCTAAACAACGTTTGCCATGTTTCTGTCGATATTATGGAGCTAATTTGGAAAAAAGTTTGGCGTTGTAGTGGCCGCATTTTCTGGTCGATTTCTCAGCCAAACGTGAAGAACAAACGGGAGCTATTTCGCCTACAAAAATAATATTTTGGGAAAAAAGGAACATTTGCTATCTAACTGGGAGTCTACTGAGTGAAAACATCCAAAGTTCTTCAAAGGTAAATGATTTAATTTGATTTGCTTTTCTTATTTTCGTGAAAATGTTGCCTTCTGCTAACAGAGCCTAGCATAGCATTATGCAATGACAAAAAACAAAAATTACACAAATGCATGTCTAGCGTTGGCTGTAAAGCACATTTTGAAAATCTGAGATGACAGTGTTATTATCAAAAGGATAAGCTGTGTCTCAATACATTTCATTTGTGATTTTCATGAATAGGAAGATTTATGTCCGCTGCGTTAAGCTAATTAGTTTGAGGCAATGATTACGCTCCCGGATCCGGGTTTGAGAGTCGCTTAAGATGACAATGTCTTTCCCAGCCAGCCAGAACTCCGGACCTTGCTCCCCATCTTTCATGTGCACTCAGTTTCTTTGTCCACACTGTTCTGTATCAGAGGGTAATCCAACCAGCCAGTAGGGCCATCAGTGTTTGTGGCCCATTGTTCCATTATGGCCCATTTTCAATTTGGTGTTTTCAGCAATAAATGTCAGGAGAGCCTACAACATAATGCATTCATTAAAAGGGAAGAATAAACTCTCCTTAATCTCTAGTAGACTTATTAGTAGACTTATTGTGATGGCAGTTTATTTCAGAACCAATTTGCACTAATAGGCTGTGATTTAACCATAGGCTCTCATGGATGATGATATCTTTCACCATCTCCTACACTTTAGAATCTAGTCTAGAGACAAGAAACTAAAGATGGACCCCCCCCACACACACACAGCCCTGTGTCAGAAATAGCTTTGATAACATTAGTACCAAATGGACACACATACACACACACACACACACACACACACACACACACACACACACACACACACACACACACACACACACACACACACACACACACACACACACACACACACACACACACACACACACACACACACACACACACACACACACACACACACACACACCCCTGTGTCAGAAAATAGCTTTGATAACATTAGTACCAAATGGATTGAGGGCAAGATTAGGGCCGATTCAGGTCAGGGAATGCAGCCCAAAACCATATCCCAAACTGGGTCAGTGCCATTTTTGCTACCTAGACCCAACCCTGGGATCCCTGGCTGCCATGGCCACTCTGGTCTGCAGTAGGCTAACCATGCACCACAGCCTTGGAGGCTGGCGAGGACTGATGAACCCCAAATAAGAGCAGGTTCCTGGAGTTAGAACAACCTTAACTCATTGAAGTAAAGTGGCAGTCCTGGAATCACACAACAAATGTCAAATAACTCTTTGTTCAAGTGGAATGTTAATGAACCATGTCAGACTAACTTTGTCTTAAAGACAAAGCTGTACGTACTACCTACTTGACCTGGAAGTTTTTAAGACAAAGGAAATTACCCTGAACATTCTACAACTGTGTAGATCACTAGGCCAGGCTCTGAGCAGACTTGCATCATTGACATTTGATAGCTTCTAAAGCGGAGCTCTAAAAGGTGGGGTTCTTTGAGATGAGCGTACTTCAAGCTTCTTGACAGGAAACACCTGCCTTATAGTGACATTACTGTGAGGGGGAGAGGGTATCTCTGCAAATGAGGGTTCCCTGAGCAACATACAGCCCCCTCTCTGCAGGGTACATGCTTTCTGTGGGAGAGACTAAAACCAGGTGTTTTGTGCAATGCGAGCAAGTTGGTTTCTAGTTTACAATAACTGCTAACTGTCATGATCAGCCAACAAACTGTCAACTCGTTGTGTACAGTACTGAACTATCAGCTCAAAAAGAGACAAGAAAGAGCAACTGCATGCCTGCATAGAAAAATGTCTCTTCAGAAAATTGCAGTTCAGGGCATCAGCCTAAGAGGGCGCTACATACTTACTTATTACCATAAGATAGTGAGTTGTACATTTTCCATATCAACCAAAGTGTTTACACTAACCTGTGCATTCATCTACCCCTCCTCTCCATTACCATAATCTCCTCCCCACCACCCCTGATGGCCGTGTTGGGATATAAATACCCGACCCGCCAAAAATGACTCCTTCACATTAAATCTGTCTCTCGGCGGGCGCCCAACATCTGTCGTAAGGAGTCAGGACCCTGCCCTGTCATCTAGGTCACAGAACACCAGGGGAGACCGCATGACCGACCTATAGGAAAAACACTGAGAGGACATGATAAGGAAGGTTGTCGTCAGCACTGTATACCTTATTTCCAGGCTTTGTGCCAGTCAAAGTGCCCATTGCCATATGCTATATGCTGAAAACAGACAGACCACATGACATGCCAGGGTGACAGGATAGGATGGTGTCAAGCAGTCACATCAATAACATCAACGAGTAGGCTAACCCCGAACACAAACAAACAAAGCCCAAAATTTTGCTTACACATGGCCAGTCAAGGACACCATCATCAAACTAAAGAACACTTGTCATGGTTAAAGCAAAGAAATGTTGAATTTAGCTCTGTCAGCAATACTTAATTATATCAACTGATGGTTTTGCAATTCTATACCCTTGTTCCCTGGGGTTTAGTCAGAGTCTCAAACGTGTGCTAATGATGCCATCTTCTGGAGGCCAATCACTGGTGCTTTGAGGTACACTAATATTACATAATTTCCACTCAATCACTGGACTGGAAAAATATAGCTACTGTGTAGAGGTAAGAGGATTGCCATGACAACCATGCCTTTTTATGTTTTGTGACAGAATGGTGAATGGTGATGCACTGCCTGTTTCCATTATCATAACCACAACTCTGTCTCACCTAACGACAGCCCAGTTGAACCGAATGCTCTCCGGGAGACCCATAGGGCGGCGCACAACTGGCCCAGGGTCGTCCGGGTTAGGGGGGGGCGTTTGACCGGCAGGGATGTCCTTGTCCCATCGCGCACTAGTGACCCCTTGTGGCGGGCCAAGCGCATGCACACTGACATGGTCACCAGGTGTAGTGTTTCCTCCGACACATTGGTTGGCTGGCTTCCGGGTTAAGCGGGCATTGTGTCAAGAAGCAGTGCGGCTTGGTTGGGTCGTGTTATGTAGGACGCATGGCTATCAACCTTCGCCTCACCAGAGTCCGTACTGGAGTTGCAGCGATGAGACAAGACTGGAACTACCAATTGGATACCACGAAAAGTGGGGAGAAAGAGGTAAGAGTTTTTTTTTAAAGGCAAACAGAACACACACCGACAACACTGTCCTTCATTCCATCCTAAACCAATGTTCATACTTTCCATTTCTCCCTCCTAACCATGACGGATAGGAGACTAAATTAAGTGACCGAGTACAGCAACCTATTTCCAACCCCTGTGTACGGTTATAAAAATAGGGAAATATTCTTAGGTGTAATGAGGGAAAATGAGAAGAGGAGATGGTGGGTTGTAAAGGGTTGGAAAGTATCCGGTAAATTTCTGGGAATTTTCCCATGGGAAATTAAGCCCTGGAATTTGGGGAATTTTGCTTAAATTCCTCAAAAACTTTAGCTTTTAACAGTGAACCTTCTTTGTGGGATACACATAAGGCAATTCTAGGTCTTGTGGCATATTTTGGTTAAACTATCCCCAATTCAATGGAATTGCAACCCTCTGCATGTACAGTGCATTCTTCCATCACATGTACAGCTGATTCTCAAGATCTTGCACACAAATGAGATGCTATTGAGCCCACACTACAGCACTGTCTGAGCCAAGGACTACAAGTTTTGATTAACATACTTGGTGGGGTGAATATATTTTATAAACTCAGCAAAAAAAGAAACACACCTTTTTCAGGGCCCTGTCTTTCAAAGACAATTCGTAAAAATCCAAATAACTTCCCAGATCTTCATTGTAAAGGTTTTAAAACACTGTTTCTCATGCTTGTTCAATGAACCATAAACAATTAATGAAAATGCACCCGTGGAACAGTCGTTAAGACACTAACAGCTTGCAGACGGTAGGCAATTAAGGTCATAGTTTTGAAAACTTAGGACACTAAAGAGACCTTTCTACTGACTCTGAAAAACACCAAAAGAAAGATGCCCAGGGTCCCTGCTCATCTGCGTGAACGTGCCTTAGGCATGCTGCAAGGAGGCATGAGGACTGCAGATGTGGCCAGGGCAATAAATTGCAATGTCCGCACTGTGAGACGCCTAAGATAGCGCTACAGGGAGACAGGACAGACAGCTGACCGTCCTCACAGCGGCAGACCACATGTAACAACACCTGCACAGGATCGGTACATCCGAACATCACACCTGCGGGACAAGTACAGGATGGCAACAACAACTGCCCAAGTTACACCAGGAACCCACAATCCTTCCATCAGTGCTCAGACTGTCTGCAATAGGCTGAGAGAGGCTGGACTGAGGGCTTGTAGGCCTGTTGTAAGGCAGGTCCTCACCAGACATCACCGGCAACAACGTCACCTATGGGCACAAACCCACCGTCGCTGGACCAGACAAGACTGGCAAAAAGTGCTCCTCACTGACGAGTCGCGGTTTTGTCTCACCAGGGGTGATGGTCGGATTCATGTCTATCGTCGAAGGAATGAGCGTTTCACCGAGGCCTGTACTCTGGAGCGGGATCGATTTGGAGGTGGAGAGTCCGTCATCGGACTGAGCTTGTTGTCATTGCAGGCAATCTAAACTTTGTCCGTTACAGGGAAGACATCCTCCTCCCTCATGTGGTACCCTTCCTGCAGCTCCTCCTGACATGACAATGCCACCAGCCATACTGCTCGTTCTGTGCGTGATTTCCTGCAAGACAGGAATGTCAGTGTTCTGCCATGGCCAGCGAAGAGCCCGGACCTCAATCCCATTGAGCATGTCTGGGACCTGTTGGATCGGAGGGTAACATGGAATGGTATTGTTTTTTTATTACATTTAAATAAATAAAATCTTTACAGGAAAATGCCATGGGCACTATCTGATGTGTGGAGACATTTCACTGCAGCTAATGTAGAAGGAAAAGCTGGGTACGTTTGCAAATACTGTGCCAAAACATTTGTTGAAGAATGCAACAAAGATGCAGAATCATCTGGCCAAGTGCATACAATTCCCTCAGCACTCACAACATCTGACAAAAGTCCCCCTAATTCTATTCGAGGTGAAAATGATGAATCAGACACCTTATCGGTAGCAACAGCTCATGGTCCTCCTGGAATCAGTTTTTTTGACTCAATGGAAGAACGTAGTCAGAGAAATGCTGATGAATGTCTTGCTTGAGCTTTATCTGCAACTGGTTTACCTCTGATGTTCACAGGCAACGTGTTTTGGAAGATATTTCTGAATGTTCTTCACTCTGCACCCTCCAACCTAGACATGCTTTATCTAATATTTTGCTGGATGCAGAGTTCAACAGAGTTCAAGTGACGGTCAAGCAAGTCATAGAGAAAGCTGACTGTATTGCAATCATCTCTGATGGGTGGTCGAATGTTTGTGGGCAAGGAATAATTAACTAGATCTCCACTCCTCAACCAGTATTTCTACAAGAGCACAGACACAAGGGACAACAGACATACTGGTCTCTACATTGCAGATGAGCTGAAGGCAGTCAATGACCTTGGACCATTGAAAGTATTATTATTATTATTATATATTAAGTATTTGCACTGGTGACAGACAATGCTGCGAACATGAAGGATGCTTGGTCTAAAGTGGAGAAGACTTACCCTCACATCATGAATCTGTTCCTCAAGGCACTGAAAACAATAGAAACACTCTACAAGAGAGCCAATGAAATAGTTAGGTATGTGAAGGGTCATCAAGTTGCAGCAGCAATCTACCTCAATTAGCAAAGCGAGAAGAATAAGCTGCCCGCAACACCCATTGACGTTGTGATGTCATCATGCTAGACAGTCTCCTGGAGGGGAAGGAGTCTCTCCAAGAAAATGGGGAGGCAGGGTAGCCTAGTGGTTAGAGCGTTGGACTAGTAACCGAAAGGTTGCAAGTTCGAATCCTCGAGCTGACAAGGTACAAATCTGTCGTTCTGCCCCTGAACAGGCAGTTAACCCACTGTTCCTAGGCCGTCATTGAAAATAAGAATTTGTTCTTAACTGACTTGCCTAGTAAAATAAAAGGTACATTTTTTTTATTTTTTAAATGGCCATATCACAGTCTGCCGATATGGACAGCCCCATCAAGAGCATCCTCCTGGATGATGTATTTTGGGAGAGAGTGGTAAGCAGCCTGAAACTCCTGAAACCTATAGCAGTAGCCATTGTACAGATTGTCTCCCTCAATGTCATCCTGTCTGATGTTCAGACTCTGCTTGCAGATATAAGATAAGAAATCCATACTGCCCTGCCCACTTCACTGTTGCTCCAAGCAGTTCTGAAATAACAACAAGGCCTATGGTGTCATCACTACCATGTCTCGCCACCTTGGCCTGGATGAGGGCAATGTTCTTGAGTCTGGCGAATTATACTTCCAAGCAAGGGCTTTAGGATGGAGATGCAATATGGCAGTCGTGCCAACATATCTCGTCAGCCACCTGATGGAAGGGACTTTGTGGCTCTTCCCCTGTTGCCTCCATCATCCTCCGAATCCCACCGACATCAGCCGCCTCAGAGTGTAACTGGTCCTTGTTTGGGAACACACATAACAAAGCACGCAACAGGCTGACCAATAAAAGGGTTGAAAAATTGGTGGCTATCCGGGCAAATTTGAGGCTTTTTGAGCCTGACAACGAGCCATCCTCAACAAGGTTGGAAAGTGACAGTGAAGATGAGGCCTCAGGCTGATGTTTAAGGAGGTGAACATTGAGGAGGTCCAGGGAGAGAGGAAGACAACCAAAGCGTTAGTTTCTTGACTTTCATTATATTTTCATTTCATTTTTTAGATGTATGTTGAAAACGTTTTTGGGACATGGAACATTGGGGATCATTCAATATTCCCTTTTGTTGTTGAGTGAAATCATCCCCCATGTGGAGAGTCAATTTCATTTAATTTAAGTTCAATTCGTAACTAAATAGTTTTATTTATTTTGGAAGGATACAATCATTTGCAATTATGTCTACTTACGATACGGTATATGTTTCTGTCTCCATATTACATGGTAAACATATCCAATGCAAAAAACATCTACATTTAAATGGTATTAATATTAATTTGCATGCATTGCTGTTAATTCCCATATTTTTCCCAAAATGTGCAACCCTAGATGTCACCCCTAGGGCTGTGGCCGTGATTAAATTTTGTCAGACGGTGATTGTCAAGCAAATAACTGTAGGTAATTGACTGTTCATTACCAAACACATTTAGCATCTCCTGGCTTCCACACATAGTCTACATGCCATTTAAAAAGATTCTAATAAATATATGTAATATAGCCTAAACTTTCACAATAAATCCATTATTTATTTTAGATCTAAAGAAGCATGAAGAAAATGTGGTCTATTTCAAAATAAAAAAAATTGCATACTCTTGAGTTGTCCTTACGTTAGGTCCTGATGTGGATATGCCAAATAGCTGCAGGCTTCATTTAGCAGACAAGATTTGCTTATAATTCCATGGGATTATTTTTATATTTTATAGTATGAAGAATACAATTCTCCTTGAGTGTGCTGCACAATCCGAAGCGCCTCTCACTCACAAGCCTCTCTGTCACGTTATCGGGTCTTTCTCACAGGCTACAAGTGAAGACAGACACATTGGGGATGCAAAGGCAAGTGTCCTTATCCAATTTTTAGGTTCATATTTAAGATATTGGAAGAACTGTCCACCTGTACTTTGTCAGCCAACAAGATGAGTAGGCCTAACGAACAGCAAAAGCACTTGCCTATGCCAATCTACTATCCCCCATAGTGCAAAAGTCGGCTATTCTATTCTGTGCAATAAATAAATATTCCAAACATAGGCTGAGACAGTTGTGGGATGCGATAGATCCCAGAGTAATACAACCACTATCAAAAAACAGTTTTAAGCAATGTGGCTAATGCAACAGATCAGAACGTTTAGTTTAAAATCTTGATAAACGATTAGGCTATTTCTTCACATTATAAGCACAATAATGCGCACATGGTAGTAGGCTAAAAGTGCAAATGTTCTATTAGCAGGAAAACGCAATCAAAAGTGACCACAAATGCAATTATGCATGTAATTATTTTCTTATAAAAAAGGTACATTTTTAATGGTGAAAATGTTCTTCTCCAAACTTGAAACACAAGCACTGCTAAAAATATATATAAAATTATCAAATGAACCTACCGTTAACACGGGCACCCTCAGATATCATCCTAACCAACTTGCCCTCTAAATACATCTTTGCTGTTTTCAACCAAGATCTCAGCGATCACTGCCTCATTGCCTGCATCCGTAATGGGTCAGCGGTCAAGGGACCTACATTCATCACTGTCAAACACTCCCTGAAACACCTCAGTGAGCAGGCCTTTCTAATCGACCTGGCCGGGGTATCCTGGAAGGATAGTGATCTCATCCCGTCAGTAGAGGATGCCTGTTTTTTATTTTATTTTTTAAATGTCTTCCTCACCATCTTAAATAAGCATGCCCCCTTCAAGAAATGTAGAACCAGGAACAGATATAGCCCTCGTTTCTCTTCAGACCTGACTGCCCTTATAACCAACACAAAAACATTCTATGGCATTCTGCATTAGCATCGAACAGCCCCCGTGATATGCAACTTTTCAGGGAAGTTAGAAACCAATATACCCAACACAGGCAGTTAGAAAAGCCAAGGCTAGCTTGTTCAAGCAGAAATTTGCTTCCTGCAACACAAACTCAAAAAAGTTCTGGGACACTAAAATCCACAGAGAATAAGAACACCTCCTCTCAGCTGCCCACTGCACTGAGGATAGGAAACTCTGTCACCACCGATAAATCCACTACAATTGAACATTTCAATAAGCATTTTTTCTACGGCTGGCCATGCTTTACACCTGGCTACCCCTACCACGGTCAACTGCACCGTACTACCCACTGCAACTCGCCCAAGCCTTCCCCCCCTTCCCAAATACAGTCAGCTGATGTTCTGAAAGAGCTGCAAAATCTGGACCCCTACAAATAACCCGGGCTAGACAATCTGGACCCTTTCTTCCTAAAATGATCTGCCGAAATTGTTGCAACCCCTATTACTAGCCTGTTCAAACTTTTTCGTGTGGTCTGAGATTCCCAAAGATTGGAAAGCAGCTGCGGTCATCCCCCTCTTCAAAGGAGGGGACACTCTAGACCCAACTCTAGACCCAAACTGCTACAGACCTATATCTATCCTACCCTGCCTTTCTAAGGTCTTTGAAAGCCAAGTGCAATCTGGTTTCAGAGCTGGTCATGGGTGCACCTCAGTCACGCTCAAGGTCCTAAACGATATCTTAAAGCCATTGATAAGAAACAATACTGTGCAGCTGTATTCATTGACCTGGCCAAAGCTTTCGACTCTGTCAATCATCACATCCTCATCGGCAGACTCGATTACCCTGGTTTCTCAAATGATTGCCTCGCCTGGTTCACCAACTACTTCTCTGATAGAGTTCAGTTTGTCAAATCGGAGGGCCTGTTGTCCGGGCCTCTGGCAGTCTCTATGGGGGTGCCACAGGGTTCAATTCTTGGGCCGACTCTTCTCTGTATACCTCAATGATGTCGCTCTTGCTGCTGTTGAGTCTCTGATCCACCTCTACGCAGATGACACCATTATGTATACTTCTGGCCCTTCTTTGGACACTGTGTTAACAACCCTCCAGACGAGCTTCAATGCCATACAACTCTTTCCGTGGCCAACTGCTCTTAAATACAAGTAAAACTAGATGCATGCTCTTCAACCGTTCGCTGCCTGCACTTGCCCACCCATCCAGCATCACTACTCTGGACGGTTCAGACTTAGAATATGTGGACAACTACAAATACCTAGGTGTCTGGTTAGAATGTAAACTCTCCTTCCAGACTCACATCAAACATCTCCAATCCCAAGTTAAATCTAGAATCGGCTTCCTATTTCGCAACAAAGCATCCTTCACTCATGCTGCCAAACATACCCTCGTAAAACTGACCATCCTAACGATCATCGACTTCGGCGATGTCATTTACAAAATAGCCTCCAATACCCTGCTCAATAAATTGGATGCAGTCCATCACAGTGCCATCCGTTTTGTCACCAAAGCCCCATATACTACCCACCACTGCGACCTGTACTCTCTCGTTGGCTGGCCCTCGCTTCTTTATGTTGCCAAACCCACCGTCTCCATGTCATCTACAAGACCCTGCTAGGTAAAGTCCCCCCTTATCTCAGCTCGCTGGTCACCATAGCAGCATCCACCTGTAGCACACACTCCAGCAGGTATATCTCTCTGGTCACCCCCAAATCCAATTCTTCATTTGGCCACCTCTCCTTCCAGTTCTCTGCTGCCATTGACTGGAACGTACTACAAAAATCTCTGAAACTGGAAACACGCATCTCCCCCACTAGCTTTAAGCACCAGCTGTCAGAGCAGCTCACAGATTACTGCACCTGTACATAGCCCATCTATAACGTATCCCAAACAACTACCTCTTCCCCTACTGTATTTATTTAGCTCCTTTGCACCCCATTATTTTTATTTCTACTTTGTACATTCTTCCACTGCAAATCTACCATTCCAGTGTTTTACTTGCTATATTATATTTACCTCGCCACCATGGCCTTTTTTTTGCCTTTACCTCCCATATCTCACCTCATTTGCTCACATCGTATATATACTTATTTTTCTACTGTTTTATTGACTGTATTTTTGTTTTACTCCATGTGTAACTCTGTGTCGTTGTATGTGTTGAACTGCTTTCCTTTATCTTGGCCAGGTCGCAATTGTAAATGAGAACTTGTTCTCAACTTGCCTACCTGGTTAAATAAAGGTAAAATAAAATAAACATTTGCCAGTTAGGCTCTACACCCCTTGAAAAGCGATTTAATGTGCTAAATTCGAACAAGTTATTTGGCCACTTAAGTTACAAACCTTGATACAAACCGTATTAAAACATATCGCACAAAAAAAGGCATTCTTTCTTATACTGGTCATCATTCACAAGTGGTAGGCTAATATTGTCACCCATCAGACTATTCTTGATTTAATGTTGTCTTTACCTACAGTACCAGTCAAGTTGACACACCTAGTCATTGCAGGTTCTTTATTTTTACCATTGTCTACATTGTAGAATAATAGTGAAGACAACAAAACTATTAAATAACACATATGGAATCATGTAGTAACCAAAAAAAAGTGTTAAACAAATCAAATGAGATTCTTCAAAGGAGCCCCCCTTTGCCTTGATGACAGCTTTACACACTCTTTGCTTCTCTCAACCAGCTTCACGAGGTAGTCACCTGGAATGCATTTCAATTAACAGGTGTGACTTGTAATAGTTAATTTGTGGATTTTTCATAGTTCTTAATGCATTTGAGCCAATCAGTTGTGTTGTGACAAGGTAGGGGTGGTATACAGAAGATAGCCCTGTTTGGTAAAAGACCAAGTCCATATTATGGCGAGAACAACTCAAATAAGCAAAGAGAAATAACAGTCCATCGTTACTTTAAGACATGAAGCTCAGTCAATCCGGAAAAACTCAACTTAGACTATTTCTTCAAGATGAAACTGGCTCTCATGAGGACCGCCACAGGAAAGGAGGAGTTAACTGCACCTCAGATTTCAGGCCAAATAAATGCTTCACAGAGTTCAAGTAACAGACAAACCTCAACATCAACTGTTCAGAGGAGATTATGTGAGTAAGGCCTTCATGGTCGAATTGCTGCAAAGAAACCACTACTAAAAGGACACTAATAATAAGAAGAGACTTGCTTGGGCCAAGAATCACCAAGAATCCTCCGGTCTGCAGTCGAAAGTTTAGATTTTTGGTTCCAACTGCTGTGTCTTTGTGAGACGCAAAGTAGGTGAACGGATGATCTCCGCATGTGTGGTTCCCACCGTGAAGCATGGAGGTGGTGGTGTGATGGTGCTTTGCTGGTGACACTGTCAGTGATTTATTTAGAATTCAAGGCACACTTAACCAGTATGTCTACCACAGCATTCTGCAGCTATACGCCATCCCATCTGGTATGCGCTTAGTGGGACTATCATTTGTTTTTACAACAGGACAATGACCCAACTCACCTCCAGGCTGTGTAAGGGATATTTGACCAAGAAGGAGAGTGATGGAGTGCTGCATCAGATGTCCTGGCCACCACAATCACCCGACCTCAACCGAATTGAGATGGTTTGGGATGACTTGGACCACAGAGTGAAGGAAAAGCAATCAACAAGTGCTCAGCATGTGTGGGAACTTCTTCAAGACGGTTGGAAAAGCATTCCAGGTGAAGCTGGTTGAGAGAATGCCAAGAGTTTGCAAAGCTGTCATCAAGGCAAAGGGTGGCTACTTTGAAGAATCTCAAATATATTTTGATTTGTTTAACACTTTTTGGGTTACGACATTATTCCATATGTGTTATTTCATAGTTTTGTTGTCTTCACTATTATTCTACAATTTAGAAAATAGTAAAAAAAATAATGAATAACCCTGCAATGACTAGGTGTCCAAACTTTTGACTGGTACTCTATACTAAATAATATATGTATGACATTTGTTTTGATTTAGAATGGACCATTATCATGCACCTGTATGGAAACAGGGGCAGCTGGGGAAAAAAATGTAATCATGTAATCTATGCAATTAAATAGCAAATGGAGGACACTTTCCACATGGTTCATTTTCATGCCAGCCAGGTAGGCTTTACTTCTGTTGTAAAATATAAGCATTGTGCTTAATATTGGGAAAGTTGAAAAATAAATATAGTAGGTCTAGCCTGTAGAAAGTTGATGGGAACCTCGTCTTTCTATTAGCGGCCATCAGTTGGTTTTCTCACGCAATTGTATAACCTATAGAAATGTAGAGCAACATGAGCTCATGGGCTGTTTGATGAGATTTTCGAACACATTTGCATTGATGTCAGAGTGATTAGAGCGACAAAAAAGTGCTGAGCACCAGGAAGTTAGCAAGTTTGGTAGGCTACCAATGACCAGCATCAGAGCTTGGAGAAACCTAATTACTGTCAAATCAAATCCAAGTTTATTGGTCACATACACATGGTTAGCAGATGTTATTGCGAGTGTAGCGAAATGCTTATGCTTCTATATCAGACAGTGCAGCAGTATCTAACAATTCCACAACAAGACCTAATACACACAATCTAATAAAGGAACGGGATGAGAAGTATAAAATATATGGGCGAGCAGTGACAGAGCGGCTAAGATGCAATAGATAGTAAAGAATAGATAGTGAAGGATACAATATACAGTGCATACATACGAGATGAGTAATGCAAGATATGTAAACATTCTTAAAGTGGCATTATTAAAAAGTGACTAGTGTTCCATTTATTAAAGCGGCCAATGATATCAAGTCTATGTAGGCAGCAGCCTCTCTGTGGAGGTGGTGGCTGTTGAAATATCTGATGGCCTTGAGATAGAAGCTGTTTTTCAATCTCTCTGTCCCAGCTTTGAAGCATCTGTACTGACCTCACCTTCTGGATGGAAGCGGGGTGAACAGGTAGTGACTTGGCTAGTTATTGTCCTTGATGATCTTTTTTGCCTTCCTGTGACATCGGGTGTTGTAGGTGTCCTGGAGGGCAGGTAGTTTGCCCCCGGTGACGCATTGTGCAGACCGCACCACCCTCTGGAGAGCCCTGCGGTGCAGTTGCCGTATTGTGACTAAACGGTCATGTGGAATTTGACTGCCTTCATGACTCGTGACTGCCAGTGTGGCGGTAATACGGTCACTGCAACATCCCTCGTCACCCCTCATCCATAGGGCATGCGTTGCCATGACGTCCTTGCTCTCTGCTGACGAGACGAGGAGTAGATAACAGAGAATGCTCTATTGAGCACACTCAAGATTCAACGCAACTCCCTACCTGCTGCTATATTTAGCTCCAGCCCTTGATGGGATTGGCAACTTGCAAGGCTGTTTATTTTCTGTTCCATTAATGCCTGGGTCTATCCGTCTCGGAAATCGTGAAGACGAGGTAGACTTCGAAATAAATGATGCTTCAGAAGCCAGCTGAGGCGCAGGATGTTCATTTAGGAAGCCGAATAGCACTGAAGGACTGGGAGAGGAGAGTCATTAACGGAATGAGATCCAGCAAGGCTTCTCTCAAGGCCCCTGTAGGTGGTTAGGTTGGCTGTATTACACTGCAAAGCCTATGGGTTGTTAGGATTCAGTGAATACATCCACTGTCTAATAACAGCAATCTACAGCACACCAACCCAGCGGACACGAGTGGCTGAGCTAACAACATACAGCGCCCCTGTCAAATCTGCCACAAGTATTGCTTGGCCAATCAATCACCAATCAGAGAAGTGTCTTACAAGGTCGCATGAGAGGAGAGAGTGTGCGCGTGGAAATAAGTCAACCATGTATCATAAGGAGAAGGAAACAAAGCTAACTATCAGGTAGATAGATGCACATTACAATAGCTGTGTTTACACAGGCAGCGCAATTCTGATATTTTCAATTGTGAAAAAAGATCAGAATTAGGCTGCCTTTGAAAACACAGCCATTATCACTTACCATGATGGTGTTGGTCAGATTGCCACCCAGAAACCACAAAACAACTGTGCTTTCTCCAAAGACAAGAGTAATTAGCACAGCATCAAAGCTGCAACAATCTCACAGACTGACCAGCCTAACGTAGACAACACACTCCTGGCCAATAGGCCCTAGATCCAGAGAGAGCAGTCTGGCCTGGACCCAAATGTGCCCAGCCATTCCATGATATTTTAGGCACATTTCATACATCTAAGAGATGTTTGACTCACCTGACAGTCAAAGTCCTGGAAGTTCCGCCCATTCTGCAGAGAGAAGAACATTTATTGATGAGTTTAAGTCATAAACGAGTGCCAGATCTCTTAACCTTCTAATCTAGAGTGTGAGAAAAAGAGAGCCGAGTAAGCACGAGGGTAAAAAGCTCCTCTTCTCTCCTCATTCGTTATCCCTCAGTACTCCATTCTGCTCCAAGGCCTTCTGAAGAGCCTGTAGAGCCACAGCCTTCACTCGGAGGCTGAGGGGACCACGAGCCGTCTCAGATCACTGTGTAGAGTAGATTACCTCTAGTGGCTGATGCCAAGTCCTGCCTCTCTCTCTGTGTGTGTGTTTCACCCTGTGTTGTTTGTGTCATTACTGTCCTCATACTGAGCCCTCCACCCACCCTCATCATTAACAGTGATGTACTGCTGGAGAGGAGAGTGGAGACACTGAGCAGATGTCGCAGAGCTAATACAGGATCATTACTGCAGACCCTTACACAGTCAGAACAAACATGCTCTCACTCACGGTCACATTCCCCACTACAGTTAGTCAGGCCATATCTAACAAGGCAGGGTCAAGGGGTTTAAGCTTGAGGAGTGGTTCAAGTGCCTCAGCCACCCACCATAGTGTAGTAAGCAAAGTGAGATGCTGTTTTAAAACTTATGGTTGATTCACTGTGAGATCAAATATAGCCCACTATGCAAGCCCTCTTCCTGACAATGTCAATCTTTTATCAGCTCCAAGTACCTGCTAACTACCAATACAGTCTCATCTAATCTACCATTACTTCTAGTGCGGCAGGTAGCCTAGCGGTTAAGAGCGTTGGGCCATTAACCAAAAAGTTTGCTGGTTCGAATCCCCGAGCCGACTCGATGAAAACTCGGTCGATGTGCCCTTGAGCAAATGTAAAGCCAATATCATTACACTTTGGCTCAGCCTCTCATATCATCTCCTCCAGCCTGGTTTCCAAAGGTTACCAACGGAGCAGCAGTATGGGCTATGTCAGCAGACTGATAACATGTAGATGTGGAGATTGACAGAGCAGTGCATGGACCCTCTGTTTAGATGTAGTTCTTGCAATGGCTAAATGATCAAGCGAGGCTAGTGAAAGGTGAACCTATGTGGGAGTAAAGGAGTGTGAAAGTGATAGTTAACACTAGAACCACCAAAGGGCACTCTGCTCCTTCCCTTACTTTACCTAAATATTTGTATTTTACATTATTTAAGTTGTCAGAATTGTTTAAAATCACAAGCAGAAAAGTATTGAGGTTATTTGCCAGTTCCCCCCCACAGACCTATTACTACCTTAAGGGGTCAAGACAAATGCCGCGTAAGGCGTTGGTACCCAGGCGTTAATGTGTCCTGTCATGACTGTCCTGTGAGGAGCCAATGGGTTAGATCAGCTTGACAATGGTTGACCGTAACCAAACCTCTCTCACCCACAGAAGATGGGAGGGAGCGAGCTGGTGGGGGTTGACAGCTCACAGCCTGTAATAAATTAAAGAAGACTATTTTCCACTCCAGTATTAATCAAAGGAATGTCTTTGTTAACAGATAGTGTTTCGGTGGAAAGACTAACAGTTTCTAAAGCGAATACTGGAACAATATTTCTAACATAAGAATGTGGGGAATGGTCAGAGATGATCTACAGAAAACAAATATCATATTGGTTTATATTTTGTGATGTCATTATAAAGGAAATACTGTACCTTGGAAAGTATGTTCCCTTTCCATCCTTAACGTTGTATATGAAATATAAAACATTAAATTATTTTTGAGGAATGTGATTTTAGGAGCCATAAGAGCATTCGTCTTCTATAAACTGTGCACAGTAAGTAGCCATGCCCGAGTGAGGTCAGAGAGCATGTCAGACTGATGGAACAGCCAGCGTGCAAAAAAGGGTTGGAACAGAAATTAATATTGCACCAGAAAAATGTGAGGCAGTAGCCTACATTTTTTTTTTTAAATGGTTGGAACTTTGATCCTCAACATGAGGGGAAGAAAATCAACTCACCTCCCAGACTAGACCAGAACATCGCCAGGCTGCAGCTGCGATTGTAAAGTGGTTCAAAATCTGACTTTCGACCCAAGGTGGAGAAAACTCCTCTCTCAGACAATCACTGGTACAGCTGATTAGCTGTCTTAAGTCAAATATGTAGAAAAGCGACTAAGTGGGACCATCCTACTACTCTTCAAATTATCCTGCTGTACAACTCTTCTCAAATCACCTTATTATGCTACTCTCATCACCCAGTGGGAACCATTGACACGGCTGGCTAGCCAAGCTCTTGCCAGGAGCATCTTCCAGAGTGAACAACAGTAGAAGAGAAGGGTCCGGACCCTTCGGACAATCAAAGCCTTACAAGCATGCCGCTGAAAAGGCCATCAAACTTCCTAAGGAGGGCTGGTTCCGACAGAGATAAAGGCCGAACGGTATTCACACATAAATACATTCATGATTTCTTACTCCAAACAAGTAGCGGTTCATGTGCAAAGTATATGATTACTGTGAGAATAGTTCTAAAATGTATCAACAATAAGTGTCAATTGTGTCAGTCCACTAAGGACCTTGTTCTCATGTATTAAGTGTATGTTATCCTGTGTAATTATTTAGCTAGTTAGTAAATAAATAATTAAACCAATTTGTGTAGTACTGAGTCATGAGTAAGGCTGGGTTTTTGCAGATCCAAGAATGTTACAAAGTTTACGTTGACTGTTTTATGGATGTGATAGGTAGACCTTTAGAGTTTCATTCGGGAGATGGTAACTCCTTAAACAACCGCTCGTGGTGCCCCAAATCCCTAATGAGTTAATTGTTACATGATTAATTTAAAAGATTGAATGTAAGTAAAGTCACGACACCACACTGAATGAATGACGTCAATGGATGAATGGGTGACAGAAACCAGATCGAAAACAATAATTGTGCATGACTTCACGATTGAATTAACTGAATGGTGAGGATGAAGAGGGTGATTGAATTTAGAACAATAGTGTAAGAATTGTGGCAGCAGCGCAAACTGCTCTTCCTCTTCCCTTCATCTTCCCTTAATAAAGAGTTTGGGGCAAATCAGCTTTGAAATTAGCATATTTTGCATTATGGTTTGCCTATTATCACAAACAAGGTACTAGGGGTAGTGAATTGAGGTTAGCTTCAGCTGTAAGTTAGCAAGAAAAGTTACCAATAGCTTATCTTCTTGCATTGTAAAGTGTTCTAGCCTGTTAGTTACTGTTCACAAAACAATGTCCTAACGGTTTCAGTTCTACATTACGTGTCGCAAGTGTGTCAACTTCTGTGCAGCATGAGTGATGCAGCCCACGCAGACCAGAGTGCTCACCCTATAAGGGGGAAATGGGCAGCACAGAAGTACCAAAAGTAACAAAAATTATAGTACCAAACCGTTCAAAAGTTTCAGAATACCATGCAACACTATTGTTTATGCATACAATTGTTTATGCACTAGGCTATTTATCAAATATTGGTGTTAAGGCCTACCTAAACGACAAATAATTTGACCTGCTCCCGTTGCTTATAAACTCTTTCGTTTCTACTTCGTTTCGCTGTAACAAGACTATTACTTACTGTAACTCAAGTACTAATCGAATCTACAAATTAAATTAAATGTATTACACTGTTTTTAATGTAAGAGAAACAAAAAAATGCGAGGCCTACATGTTGCAGTAGCCTATTTCTTTGTGGAATAAAACATATACTTACATGCATTTTATGTCCTTCAAAAAATTAAATATATATCATTATTCAATATAAACAAAATATTCTTAAGACATGACTACATTCAATCAATTGTTTTTTTCGATGGTATTTATTTAGGTTGATCACAGTAGATGAATCTGATGCGTATGCTAATGAAGACAGCTGACAACTTTCTCTAGCAAGTGTTAAGGAAAGTGTGTGTGCGCGCGTATCTCTCTCTCACTTGGTAGAGCATGGCACTTGCCATGCCAGGGTTATGGGTTCGACTCACATGGGGGACCGGTATGAAAATGTATACACTCACTAAGTAGGTCGCTCTGGATAAGAGCATCTGCTAAATGACTAAAATGTACATTTGTGTGATCTTTCTGTCCACTCACCTTATTTGTGAGCAGGGGCTTGATCTCAGTCAGCTGCACATCCTGGAGCTCATCCATCGTAACTTAGGTCTGACAGCTGTCAATCACACTTGGGGAAGACAGAGAGGAGTGTCAGTCTTCTTCACAGGAAGCAGTTGTAAGCTACTACTACCACCACTAACTTATTTCCCTGGCGTCAACTCGATAAATGATATCCACTATCCTTCCATCATCAAAAGAAGTCTGAAGAGGAGGACAGCAAACTCCAACAAAGGAGAAACCAGCGGCTCTGTTGCTATGGACACAGTGTGGCACACAGCCAACATTTGATAATGGAGCCCTTTAAAAACATTGTTCACTGACAATATAGGAAAAGGGATGACATATGGAACGACTCCAGTGATGTCATTTCAGCAAGCCAAGACACCCACAATCTCAGATTTAAATAGTTTATGTACTTAGAATCAGGTAAGATTGGCATCTTCATTTCCCACCATAATTTGCAAATAAATTCATTAAAAATCCTACAATGTGATTTTCTGGATTTTTTTTCTCATTTTGTCTGTCATAGTTGAAGTGTACCATTGATGGAAATTACAGGCCTCTCTCATATTTTTAAGTGGGAGAACTTGCACAATTGGTGGCTGACTGAATACAGACGGACAGACACAGCCAGTCACCAGATTCATAGGGAATACATTACAGCTTTCTACTATTTGTTAATCAGAAAACTGATACTGTATACCGATTGGGCTGAGTTTGCATGGGGTGTCCGTGGGTGGCTTTTTCCCGTTTTGGATGGGGTTCTCATGGCTTACTCATTTGTAGCAAAAAGTTTTGTCCAAATCAGATGTTGGGTACAGTATTTATTGAATATGATCTGAATCCTATGAATTAAAATTGCCAATTTGGGTGCAATCAATTAGTTTAATTTCTCAGCGATAAAATGTTATTTAAACAAAAAATGTGTCAGGAATGCCAATCTTACCAGTTTCTAACTACAGAAACATATTTATATAGTGGGTGTCAAAATACTCTGTCTTGTGCTTTTTGATGGTGGAACGACCCAGTGGTGTTGACTGAATATTTCTGAAGTTCTAGTACACACAGAGTGAGAGGAAAACTGAAGAAATAGGAATTAGTGAAAGAGAGCGCAGGAAGAATCCTGTTAAAGAGTGATGGAGAGCACTAGGGAGAACATAAATGAAGTAATAACATGGAAAGGAAGCTTTGATGGGAGCATAAGTATTAAAAGGAGACCCATCAAACTCTCCACTGTATATTGTCAGTATAACTCAGTTCCATTTTATTTCCAATGTGAATGAGATTCAATTGCCGTACTACAGCCTACTTATGTAAAACCCTAAATGGAACACTAGGGCAATTTTCAGCAATTCACTGGCAGACATTTGAACACTCACAGTGCACCAGGATCTCTAATATTATTGCACACTGAGGGTGCACTAAGAAAGGGAAAATAAATTACACTGATTGACATACCAACTGCAGACAACGCTGTGCTCAGACAGCCAACGTCATCTCCCTGTCCTGTCGCAGTAGGGGAGTATATGACAGCGTGTGTGACCAATGTCTGAATGGTAGAGTAGAGGTGAAATGAGCCAGAAGAGAATGGGACAACAATTTGGTGAAACAGGATCACAAGCAGTGGATGTCCTCCTTACTGTGATGAATGTCCAGTGATTTTGTGAACACGCCTCTCTCTCTGTGCTGCTCTGTCTTCTTAGTGAACATTGCCAAGTCTGTTCCAGTTCCAAATCTAACAAGGCAACAGTGAACATGTTGTCCAACACAAATTATGCAGCATGTGATTAACTGGTCCTTTGTAACTCAGTTGGTAGAACATGGCGCTTGTAATGCCAAGGTAGTGGGTTCCATTCCCAGGACCACCCATATGTTAAATGTATGCGTGCATGACTAAGTCACATTGGACAATAATTACTTTAGCTCCCGCCAATCAGTGTAATTTTGTATATGCCAGATCTCTAAGGCAAGACGCATCATTCACCCAAGTTGTCAAAATCGCCCCAGTGCTGTTGTAGATATCGTGTGACTAACATACGAACGGAGACAGATCCACAGTCCCCTCCCAGATTTCAGTGGGAAACAATTATATGTGGGGTAGATGAGCACTCATTGTGTAGAGCCAGAGCAAGATGAACACTTGCCCTGATGATAACTGCCAGCATGCTTCTGTCACACAGTCCCTCCCTCACAAGCTCTCTCACACATAATCTGGAATGCATTTTTTCCAGACAGAAAAAAAACAACTGATTTGAAAGTGTAGGCTGAAAATAGAAGGCAGCTTAGATGGGAGCTTTGATGAGCTCTTCAGCTTTGCTGCTCTTACCAGAGGGCAGAGAAGTCAACAGAGCCTACCACTCAAATCTCTTTCCATAGTACTGAGTCAACAGCAAGCTATAAGTGGACGGGGGCAAAGGAAAATATAACAAATCTCAACTAAAACCAGATCAGCCAAGTATACTGGATATTGGAGGAGATGAGGCAATATTCCACATGCTTTCAAGGATTGGAGGTGGGATCCCACATTTCCTTCAATGTGGCAGAGCTAAAGTTGGACACAGCCAGGGGGACATCTGTAGTGGGGCTGAGGATGGATGCCCTGACCCAGAAAATGAAGGTTACTATAGACTCCACCAGGCTTTCACCTCACATTTGGTATGAAAGCCTGTAGAAGTTCTTGTCAGAAAGAGGCTAAAAGAATGTGGAGTATCCAAGTCAGCATACCACTGCTGGCTTGCTTATGAAGCTAAGCAGGGTTGGTCCTGGTCACTCCCTGGATGGGAGACCAGATGCTGCTGGAAGTGGTGTTGGAGGGCCAGTAGGAGGCACTCTTTCCTATAGTCTAAAAATATGCCAATGCCCCAGAGCAGTGATTGGGGACACTGCCCTGTGTAGGGTGCAGTCTTTCGGATGGGACGTTAAACAGGTGTCCTGACTCTCTGAGGTCATTAAAGATCCCATGGCACTTATCGTAAAAGTAGGGGTGTTAATCCCGGTGTCCTGGCTAAATTCCCAATCTGACCCTCAAACAATCATGGTCACCTAATAATGCCCAGTTTACAATTGGCTCATTAATCCCCCTCCTCTCCCCTGTAACTATTCACCAGGTCGTTGCTGTAAATGAGAACGTGTTCTCAGTCAACTTACCTGGTAAAATAACAGATACATTTAAAAAAGTATTTTGCCCCTCCCAACAATTGGAATAGGCACGTTCAAACAGAAGCTGAGATACGAAACCAAAACGCCAATATTTTCCACGGGTGGCCACTTGGGGTAGTGCCATTTCAACCAAACTACATAGAAAATACATTTCTGAAATAGCAATTTTCTAAAATATCGTATACTAGCACCATAAATGAGCTTACTCTGTATAATTTGTGCTACTGAAGAGGGATGGAAGGGGCGGTTGATAAAAAAATGAATCATAAAACAGTCTACTCACAGCCAATCAGCCTGCCTACACTACTGACAGATCATTGGAGATGCTCTGAAGAATCCATTATTTCTCCCACCATGTTAAAATGAGCTCAATGGCTCTGTCAGACTATGCTAAGTGATTCGCTTTTCAGAAGGAGAACAATTCTGAATGGATGGCATCCAAAGAAATTAGTTTAAGACAACACAGGTCAAGAGAGTAAATAGCCACAGCAGCTTGCGGAGAGAAAAAAACGTGTAGAAAAATAAAAGAATAAGAGTGAAGTCGATGGATCTCGCAAGCATCTGGATCATGCTGGAATATGACGAGTCACATGGGTGGAGAATCTACATCGACAGAGAAGACAATCATCCACCTTACATCCGACTGCACTTAACCTCTAAAAGTCAAAGCCTTTGGGGGTGGGTACTAAGCTAACATGTGGAATTGTTTTAGGATGGTCACATTTAGCTATTTGGTTTAGAATTTTAGGACCCCTTTGGGCGAGCGGTGGGCCGATGTCAACGTTGTGAACAGAGTGCCCGATGGTGGGGGTGGGGTTATGGTATGGGCAGGCATAAGTTACAGACAATCAACACGATTGCATTTTATCAATGGCCATTTGAATGCACAGAGATACTATGGAGATGGCCAGTTCTTCCATGGCTTGCATACTCAGACATTTCCTTAATTGAGCATTTTTCGGATGCTCTCGACCGACGCAAACAACATTGTGTTTCAGTTCCCTCCGACATCCAGCAACTTTGCAAAGCCATTGAAGAGGAATGGGATAACATTCCACAGGCCACAATCAACAGCCTGATCAACTCTATGTGAAGGAAATATGCCATGCTGCATGAGGCAAATGGTGGTCACACCAGATACTGACTGGTTTTCTAATCCACACCTTTTTTGTAAGGTATCTGTGACCAACAGATGCATATCTGTATTCCAAGGCCTATGAAATTCATAGATTAGGGCCTAATTCAATTGACTCATTTCCTTATATGAACTATAACTCAGTCAAATATTTTAAAATTGTTGCATGTTGCTTTTATATTTTTGTTCTGTGTATTTATCATTATCGCATCAATTCAGGCAACTTATTGCAATATGGATTCTTGTTCATATCGCCCAGCTCTCTCACACACACACACACACACACACACACACACACACACACACACACACACACACACACACACACACACACACACACACACACACACACACACACACACACACACTGCCCGAGTGATGGCATACACATTTCATTGCTCTGGAGTCACAGCAACAGAGACACTTTGTCTGAAGCTGTGAGCCCTGGATGAGTCAGTCAGTGATGGTAGAATAACACAGACCGCCCTCTAAATCAGGGCACACACACACACACGACTGAGATTACCTTTCTCATAGAAAGATCACACAACTTACATTTCCCAACATGTCAATCACAAACCATGAGTCATATACACTAATGTCCTGTCCATGATGTCTTTCAACACAGGGTATGCTGCTCACATGTCAATTGTAATCTAATATAGCATCATTTTCATAAAGGAAGAATAAGAAGACTAAAATAGTCTGTCAGCTGAGTTGATAATGAGAGTTTGAGAGAAGCAGACAGTAGAGGGTCAGTGCCAGGACTGTTGGAGACACAGAGTTGAGACTCCAGTGCAGACAATCAGTGCCGCTGTAATAGGCCTTTCCCAGACAGTCCCAATCTATGCCCCAGCCAGTCTTCTGCCTACTGTATATGTCTCTCCTTTACCCTCCCTTTCAGCCCGGCACAATTCATAAGACTAAAGACATTAGCTAAGGAGCACCAATCAATCACTTCCTGTCATGACCGACATACAGAGATGGACAAATCGGGTTATTCCTACTGGGGGATAGATCATGGTGACTGATAACCCAATTTTTCAGACAGATTTCAACATCTATCCGAACGAAACATTGCGGGCAGTTGCCATGGTGACCAATCATCATCAGGCACGAGAAGAGACTTTGTTGGTTGTCCCCATTCCCCAACCACACAATTTAGATTCTAAAGGACCTCTATTAATGAAAAAGGGAAATTAAGAAGAGGAACCGAAATGTTAAAAGACGGGACGGGGAAAAACTAGAGAGGAGAGAGAAGCAAAGACAATATATAGACAGAGGGCAATTAAAGTGCAGTAATCTGCCAGCCTAATCACAGGGCTGATGGCTCGGTCACACTGCTAGGGTGCGTTATTAACACCCGCCACATACGGGTAGATTTTGACATTGGCGGGTAAGAATTTCTATTTCACCGGCCACATTGGCGGGTAAGAATTTCTATTTCACCGGCCACATTGGCGGGTAAGAATTTCTATTTCACCTGCCACATTGGCGGGTAAGAATTTCTATTTCACCGGCCACATTGGCGGGTAAGAATTTCTATTTCACCGGCCACATTGGCGGGTGGTCACAATTTTCGGGAACATGATTTATTTATTTTCGATCCAAAGCCCAAATGTAGAAGTTGGTTGAATTGAGCTGATAGGTCACTAAAAACTGTGACTTTGTCCTAGTGTTAATTGGCTAGTCACACGCTAGGTTGTTTTTCAATATTCGTTTGAAATTTGCTTCAAAAGACCGCTAGTAGAACAGACATCACTGATAGACACTGAGTGCAGTTACCACGATAATGGCCTGCCACTTAAAAAGGGACAGCTAAAGACTCAAATATTTTGGGGTAAATTGTGCTTAATTGAGCATGGAACAGTCCAAAAACCTTTAATTCATTCAACTTTGTCATTTATTATAATTAAAACACTTAAATAATTGTAAACATCAACTTCCGTACTCCTTGAAAAAAATGTCAGCGTTAGAGCCCTGAACTAATAATAATAATAATAAGCCGTATCACTCAGCATTTTGTTGTTCAGTTGTAGAACTGTTTAACTTTTCACTAGTGACTGGTATATTTTTTTCCATCTACCTGCCACAGTGGCTGGTGGACCAAAAAGTAGAATTTCCCCACTCAGCACACTGCCCTGTAGGCCTGGGCGGGAGACAGACCAAAGGGAGGGACAGAGTCAGAGTCGTGGGGTAGAGGGGCAGGACCACTGGCACTGCTAGTGGTCAATTACCTTCATTCACTGGACCCAGTGTGCAATCAGAGCCCATTTGAACTTCTCCTGGCCCACTGTCAGTCTGCATCTGTGCTTAAAATTAGAAACTGTACCAAACGAGCGCAGGGGACAGTATAGGTTTAAGTCTGAGCTCTTGTCGGTCAATGGACCGGGTCCCCTAACCCTCACCCCCACTGAGCTTGCCCTGAAGGGTTCCACCACAATGCAAGGAAAATCCTGGCTAATGACCCAGTGCAAAATAAACAACAACAAAAAACTCCATCACAGCAGGCTTTACTGGTTGATAACCTGTCTGACTTCTAATAGTCTGAAATGGCAGCAATATTTCCTCTCAATTAACTTTATATTTGGATCCCCGTTAGCAACAGTTAAAAAGTTATTCCATTGCAAATAGAAACACAATATGGAGGCTATATACAAGGATTACCGGTACCAAGTCCATGTGAAGGGGTACCAGGTCGTTGAGGTTATACGTGACTAGACAATGAGGATAAATAAACAGTAGAAGCAGCGTATGGTACCAGT
The DNA here is from genome assembly GCF_021184085.1 of Oncorhynchus gorbuscha. Classification (NCBI taxonomy): domain Eukaryota; kingdom Metazoa; phylum Chordata; class Actinopteri; order Salmoniformes; family Salmonidae; genus Oncorhynchus; species Oncorhynchus gorbuscha. The sequence continues at coordinate 77,426,102 of NC_060175.1, read as the reverse complement.
TCGAAAGTGCGTCTAAGCGTGGCTTCAATATGTATGCGTGTGTGTGTTGGAGTGTCAGTGTGTGTCCAGTGAGTGTGCATAGAGCCAATGCAAGCATGTCAGTGCAAAAAGGTGGTCAACGCAAATAGCCCAGGTAGCCATTTGATTAACTGTTCCGCAGTCTTATGGTTTGGGGGTAGAAGCTGTTCATGAGCCTTTTGGTCCCAGACTAGGCGCTCCGGTACCGCTTGCCATGCAGTAGCAGAGGGACCCGTCTATGACTTGGGTGGCTGGAGTCTGACAATTTATAGGACTTTCCTCTGACACCACCTGGCATGGAAGTCCTGAATGGCAGGGAGCTCGACCTCAGTGATGTACTCGGCCATACGCACTATCCTATGTAGCGACTTGCAGTCGGATGCCAAGCAGTTGCCATACCAAGTGGTGATGCAACCAGCCAAGATGCTCTCAATGGTGCAACTGTATAACTTTGAGGATGTGAGGGCCAAAGCCTTTCAGCCTCCTGAGGGGGAAAAGGAGTTGTCGTGCCCTTTTCACGACTGTTGATGTGTTTGGACCATGGTAGGTTATTCGTGACGTGGACGCCTAGGAACTTGAAGCTCAGCCCTCAGCCCTCAGTTTCCTGTGAGGCAGCCCATCAGGAAGTCCAGCATCCAGTTGCAGAGGGAGGGGTTTAATCCTAGGGTCCTTAGCTTAGTGATGAACTTGGCAGGCATTGTGGTGTTGAATGCTGAGCTGTAGTTAGTTTACAGCATTCTCACTTAGGCATTACTTGTGTCCAGGTGTGAAAGGGCTGTGTTGAGTGCAATGGCGTCATCTGTGGCTTTGTGGGGGTGGTATGCAAATTGGAGTGGGTCCAGGGTGTCTGGGATGATGGTGTTGATGTGAGCCATGATCAGCCTTTCAAAACATTTTATGGCTACAGATGTGAGTGCTACGGGTCGATAGTCATTTAGACAGGTTACCTTGTTGTTCTTGGGCACAAGGACTATGGTGGTCTGCTTGAAACATTTAGGTATTTACGTAAGATTTAGGTTTGAGCCCAGGCAGGGGCGAGGAAACGGTCGTTAAGACACTAACAGCTTACAGACAGTAGGCAATTAAGGTCACAGTTATGAAAACTTAGGACACTAAAGAGAACTTTCTACTGACTCTGAAAAACACCAAATAAAGGATGCACAGGGCCCCTGCTCATCTGCGTGAACATGCCTTAGGCATGCTGCAAGAAGACATGAGGACTGCAGATGTGGCCAGGGCAATAAATTGCAATGTCCGTACTGTGAGACCCCTAAGACAGCGCTACAGGGAGACAGGACGGACAGCTGATCGTCCTTGCAGTGGCAGACCATGTGTAACAACACCTGCACAGGATCGGTACAACAACTGCCCGAGTTACACCAGGAACGCACAATTCCTCCATCAGTGCTCAGACTGTCCGCAATACGTGTTTGAGAGGCTGGACTGAGGGCTCGTAGGCCTGTTGTAAGGCAAGTCCTCACCAGACATCACCGGTGTCATGACGTTGGCCTGGGGGTAGGTTTATGACAGTCATAAATACCTCAGCCCCTTTTTCCTCTCTCTACCCTACTGATGTTACATTTGCAAACCCCTTGGTTAACATCAGAAGGTGGGGGGGGAATGAACTATATTCTGGTAATCGGACCAATTGAACATATGCAGTGGTACTTAATGAATATGATGTCAGTTCGGTTGTCATCTGAGACATTCTCATCAATGATAAGATGACAAACTCTACAGTGGAAAGTCTACACAGAGTTATCGGATTCACATGGAATTGTTCAATTTAAAATGTTTGAATATGAAATCATGGGATGAAATGTGATTTTAGCTTCTAAAATGTGAGAATAGGGTTTTCATAAGGTTAGGGCTCTGCTCAATCAGTGGCCCACCCCTGTGAAGAGTCATGGGTTATAAAACCTTTCAGACACACCCTTCTCGCTCCACTATATGACGACTATGTGACCTCCTGTTTCGAGGATGTGAGGACGACGGTCCGATGTCAGAATGGATCAGCTAATAACTACAGAACGAAGCAAACATCAGCGTGAGTTTTGGTTGTGAATGTTATGAACTTTAAACTCTTATTCACTACAGAAGTGATACCTCCTAGCCGTTGAGTTAGCAACAGCAGCTGCAAACGAGGGTTAGGAAGGAACAGACAAGAGTATCCCGTCTATCACACACCGACGTTACTACAACGTATACAATTGACCACCAGAGACATTCTTCAAAGGACAAAGGACTGTTTGGCAACACAGCCTTCCATCTACCACCAACCTACTGAAGCCCAGCTCAGAGTAAATATTTATTGCATTTTCCTTTTCCAAATGGGCAGTAATTTAGAATGCATAAGATACTGTATTTACGATAGCACAGCTTCTTCCTTTGTTACTCTCTTCCCGCTCTTTCACTCAAACCCAGCCCCTTTTCTTTTGTGTAACAAGCTGTCATATCTGTTCCGCCCGCTAGGGACGAATTCCTTTATGACGTAATTTGTAATCAAGTTATGATTAATTATGTGTATGTGTAATTCTGTGTGATTAGTTAGGTATTTAGTAAATAAATAATTAAACCCAATTTTGCATTGCTGATTCAACTTGTTAGCCAGGGTTCGTGAAGATAACCAAGAATTTACAACTTTCAGATGAAACCGAATTAAGGTGACGATTAATATTGACTGCTATTGATGTAAAATACTACTAGGTCTTTAAGAGTTTATTTGCTTTGTGTAGGTCTACAATCTTGTCCCTGACATCCTTGGAGAGCTCTTTGGTCTTGGCCATGGTGGAGAGTTTGGAATCTGATTGATTGATTTCTTCTGTGGACAGGTGCCTTTTATACAGGTAACAAACTGAGATAAGGAGCACTCCCTTTAAGAGTGTGTTCCTAATCTCAGCTCGTTACCTGTATAAAAGACACCTGGGAGCCAGAAATCTTTCTGATTGAGAGGGGGTCAAATACTTATTTCCCTCATTAAAATACAAATCTATTTATATCATTTTTGACATACATTTTTCAGGATTTTTGTTGTTGTTATTCTGTCTCACTTAAAATAAACCTACCATTAAAATTATAGACTGATCATTTTTGTCAGTGGACAAACGTACAAAATCAGCAGGGGATCAAATACTTTTTCCCCCTCACTGTTTCTCCATGAGAATTATGACACCACTGAGTCATTCATTCACACCCTGTTTAACAGTCGAATGCTTCTCCCTTCATGTCAAAACCTGCTTTGGCCACATTTTAGCCTAGAAAATAATGAGACCTTACAGACTGTCAAAACCCATTTCACAGACATCATATTTTGTCCTAAAATACATGTGACAGATCCTTCTTGGCTTGAAGAGAAACATTGGGCATATACACAGACTATAAACAAACCAGTGTGTGAAATAGCTCGGCAACTGCCGTTAGTGTTGAGGTGTTCCGTCTGTCAACCATAGCTGCTTAAGTAAATGGACCCAGTGTATGGGCTGAAGCCCAGTGCCACGTTACTTTATTAAAGATGTATGGAGGCCAGGGGGGAGATGACGAAGACAGAGGCTAACTTAAATAAGTCTGTGTGTGGGTGGTTACCATTAGCATCGCATGAGGGGAAAGAGACTAACATTCAACCACTTTGTCATGGAGTTCATTTCAAAAGAAGAACTGTCATTCCACAGATACAGCAAGATCAAAATAAAATTCAGTAGAAGGGCTGGATTTTGGATAGAGATTTTTTATTTTTATAACTTGAAGCCACACTATCAGTATTCCATACAATATTTAACAGCCCCTCAGCAGAAGTGCAGGCCAGAGTAGCCCTTCACTCCAGCAAGCTCACCAGCTCCATCCCTTTAACACCCAAGTCACACTCAACAGCAGGGCTTCTTTATTCCAGTGCAGCCCCTTCAAATGGTGCCCTTCTCCCCTGGGTCAGATGTGCTGGCCAAGCAGCAGCCAAGAGAGTTAAGCTCAAGGTCGAGCTCAGGTTTCTCTTTGCCTCCGGCTCCCTTGTGACAGCCCGGGTCATGTTCTCAGAGCAGGGCACAGGACAGGATCCACCTGTGGAGAGCTGCCAAGCACCTGTGTATGCTACTGCCACCGGGGAAAACAATAGTCAGCTCCCGAGTGGCACAGTGGTCTAAGGCAATGCATCTCGGTTCTAGAGACGTCACTACAGACACCCTGGTTCGAATCCAGGCTGTATCTCAACCAGCCGTGATTGGGAGTCCCATAGGGCAGCACACAATTGGCCCAGCATTGTCCAGGTTTGGAAATCATTGTAAATAAGAATTTGTTCTTAACCGACTTGCTTAGTTAAATAAAAAATACAAATTATGAGGGGGCATGTCTGTATGAGTGCCAGGACAGCCAGGATGCAAGTAGCATATGGGTGGCAGGCTAAGCACTGCAAAGCGAATAATCTACAATAATATTGAAGGTTGTTATTCAAGACACAACAGTGCAGATCAGGGTTCCAGTTATATCTGTTCAATCAAACCCTCCACACTATGAGTGTTAGTGGATTTTGAAGAAACTTGGATATCTACTTCAAAAGAGTGGAAAGGTTGGCAAAATAGAGACACTGGATTTGTTAGGATAATAGTTAATTCCTGCCATTAAGGTAAGGAGAGGTAGACTAGCACTGACACAAAGCAGCCAGGATAGGCCACAGGGGAGGTACAAGGTTATGTGAAACGTCAAGCAAAACAGAATATTCATTATGAGTCGCAGGGTAATGTGTAAATGTTAGCTCCTTCCTTTGCGTTGCTTTGAATTCCCCACCCCGTCGCTCTGATTAACTGGGCTTACTGATACACAAGCCCAGGGACCTTTTTCTCCAGTGCAAAACTGACAAGTTTGCCATTTGGTTAGGAAAAAATCTAATTATAGAAATCAAATTACTGTGCTCAGTGTAGATTACATGTGGATTTATTTTTAGCTTTTCAGCTACTGTCAGGAAGTAGCCAGTGTTTCCTTTATTCTGTAAGACAAACACTGCGCAAAACAGTCTTGTTTGGGTAGCCTAATTGGTAAGTGCCACAGCACAGCTCCATACCTGGCACCTGTGTGCAGTGCCGTTACTGGTAGATCCGCTTCCTGTGGCTTTAGATCCTTAGCAGGGTGCTGGGGGACAATTTGATACGTCTGATTGTATGACAATCTCTGACACTGGGGAGTTATCCTAAAGGGGAAGAGGAGATTCTCAGTTGGCAAAATAGAGCGGGAATATCAGGCTACCGATGTGACAGGCTGGGCTACCTCCCCACAAGCAGCGTCCTTTCCCAAGGCCCAACAGCTGGAGCTCAGGACAACACAGGACTCCTGGGGAGATGACACACTGATTGTCAACCTCCATTGTGTATCAAACAATTCCACAAGGTCAAAGTGTAATATTGAGGCTGCCATTACTGTAGGCTTAAGGTAGTTACAAGCTTTCCTCAGTCGAACGACTCGCATGGGCACTTTTGTCCACATCGTCGTTGCGTTCCACCCAGAGGAAGTCCACCTTGTCTAGTGTATATCCATTAGGGGGCCATTGGGGAACCAGACTAGCTTACCAAGCAAGAAGGCACTCTGCAGCTAGTGACGACATTCAAACTTCCGGATCCGGTGGTTATGCCTTTTTGTTTACAAATGTTAAAATGTTAACTAGCTAGCTAGCTACCCACCTGTCGTTCCCATAGCAACGATTAAAACATTCCCAAACCAGAAACCGTGGATTGATGGCAGCATTCGCATGAAACTGAAAGCGCGAACCACTGCTTTTAACCAGGGAAAGGTGACCGGAAACATGCCCGAATACAAACAGTGTAGCTATTCCCTCCGCAAGGCAATCAAACTAGCTAAGTGTCAGTATAGAGACAAAGTAGAGTCACAATTCAACGGCTCAGACACAAGAGGTTTGAGGCAGGGTCTACAGTCAATCACGGATTACAAAAAGAAAACAAGCCCCGTCTCAAACCAGGACGTCTTGCTCCCAGGCAGACTAAATAACTTTTTTTGCCGCTTTGAGGACAATACAGTGCCACTGACACGGCCCGCAACCAAAACATGTGGACTCTCCTTCACTGTAGCCGACGTGAGTAAAACATTTAAACGTGTTAACCCTCGCAAGGCTGCAGGCCCAGAAGTCATCCCCAGCCGTGCCCTCAGAGCATGCGCAGACCAGCTGGCTGGTGTGTTTACGGACATATTCAATCAATCCTTATCCCAGTCTGCTGTTCCCACATGCTTCAAGAGGGCCACCATTGTCCCTGTTACCAAGAAAGCTAAGGTAACTGAGCTAAACGACTACTGCCCCATAGCACTCACTTCCGTCATCATGAAGTGCTTTGAGAGACTAGTCAAGGACCATATCACCTCCACCCTACCTGACACCCTAGACCCAGTCCAATTTGCTTACAGGCCAAATAGGTCCACAGACGATGCAATCTCAACCACACTGCACACTGCCAAAACCCATCTGGACAAGAGGAATACCTATGTGAGAATGCTGTTCATCGACTACAGCTCAGCATTTAAGACCATAGATAGTACCCTCCAAACTCGTCGTCAAGCTCGAGACCCTGGGTCTCGACCCCGCCCTGTGCAACTGGACTTCCTGATGGGCCGACCCAGGTGGTGAGGGTAGGTAACATCTCCACCCCACTGATCCTCAACACTGGGGCCCCACAAGGGTGCGTTCTGAGCCCTCTCCTGTACTCCCTGTTCACACACAACTGCGTGGACATGCACGTCTCCAACTCAATCATCAAGTTTGCGGACGGCACTACAGTGGTAGGCTTGATTACCAACAACGACAAGGGCCCTCGGAATGTGGTGTCAGGAAAATAACCTCACACTCAATGTCAACAAAACAAAGGAGATGATCGTGGACTTCAGGAAACAGCAGAGGGAGCACCCCCCTATCCACATCGATGGGACAGTAGTGGAGAGGGTAGTAAGTTCTGTATGCCAAGGAACTTATCACGGACAAACTGAATTGGTCCACCCACACAGACAGCGTCGTGAAGAAGGCGCAGCAGCGCCTCGTCAACCTCAGGAGGCTGAAGAAATTTGGCTTGTCACCAAAAGCACTCAAACTTCTACAGATGCACAATCGAGAGCATCCTGTCGGGCTGTATCACTGCCTGGTACGGCAACTGCTCCGCCCACAACCGTAAGGCTCTCCAGAGGGTAGTGAGGTCTGCACGACGCATAACCGGGGGCAAACTACCTGCCCTCCAGGACACCTACACCACCCGATGTCACAGAAAGGCCATAAAGATCATCAAGGACATCAACCACCCGAGCCACTGCCTGTTCACCCTGCTATCATCCAGAAGGCGAGATCAGTACATGTGCATTAAAGCAGGGACCGAGAGACTGAAGAGCAGCTAACATTGAGTGGCTGCTGCTAACACACTGACTCAACTCCAGCCACTTTAAATAATGGGAATTGATGTAAAATATATCACAAGCCACTTTAAGCAATGCTACTTAATATATATAATGTTTACATACCCTACATTACTCATCTCACATGTATTTACTGTACTCGATACCATCTACTGCATCTTGCCTATGCTGCTCTGTACCAGCCCTCATTCATATATTTTTATGTACATATTCATTATCCCTTTACACTTGTGTGTATAAGGTAGTAGTTTTGGAATAGTTAGGTTAGATTACTCGTTGGTTATTACTGCATTGTCGGAACTAGAAGCACAAGCATTGAGACACTCGCATTAACATCTGCTAACTATGTGAATGTGACAAATTTGATTTTTACATGTCTGGTGTTCTATGCTTCAACACTACTTTTTAGCCTAGGAAACATGTCCCTATGAATTGCAACAGCTTGAAAAGTTCTTACAACTCGACAGAGAAAAGGCAAGGTTCGTCCACTGAACACTTCAAGAGGAGATGGAGAAAACAGATCTCTGTTAAAAACACCAGCACTGGGCTCCCCCTCATTCACACCAGCTTGATTTTACTGTGTGTGAGGGGCAAGGTTTTCATATAGTTTGCAGGTCAATAGCACATTTAACAGTCCTCATTAGATTTGACTTCCAGCTTGTGTCAACAGCTTTACAATTTATGACATATACAGTGTCTTCGGAAAGCATTCAGATGCCTTGACTTTCTCACATTTTGTTAGGTTACAGCCTTATTCTAAACTGGATTAAAAAGTCCCCCCCCCCTCAATCTACACACAATACCCTATAAATGACAAAACAAAAACAGCTTTAGAAATTTTTACAAATGTTATGACATTTACATAAGTATTCAGACCTTTGACCTAGTACTTTGTTGAAGCACCTTTGGCAGCGATTACAGCAGAATCTTCTGTATGACACTACAAGCTTAGCACATCTGTATTTGGGGATTTTATCCCGTTATTCTCTGCAGATCCTCTCAAGCTCTGTCAGGTTGGATGGGGAGTGTTGCTGCACAGCCATTTTCAGGTCTCTCCAGAGATGTTCGATCTGATTCAAGTCCGGGCTCTGGCTGGGCCACTCAAGGACATTCAGAGACTTGTCCCGAAGCCACAAATGCATCATCATGGCTGTGTTCTTAGGGTGGTTGTCCTGTTGGAAGGTGAATCTTCGCTCCAGTCCCTGCCACTGAAAAACATCCCCACAGCATGATACCGCCACCACCACGCTTCACCGTAGGGATGGTGCCAGGTTTCCTCCAGACGTGACATTCAGGCCAAAGAGTTCAATCTTGGTTTAATCAGACCAGAGAATCTTGTTTCTCATGGTCTGAGTCCTTTAGGTGCATTTTGGCAAACTCCAAGCGTGCTAACATGTGCCTTTATAGAAGAGTAGCTTCTGCCTGGCCAATCTACCATCAAGGTCCGATTGGTGGTGTGCTGCAGAGATGGGAGAACCTTGCAGAAGGACAACCATCTCCAGAGGAACTCTTGAGCGCTGTCAGTGACCATTGGAGTCTTGGTTACCTCCCTGACCAAGGCCCTTCTCCCCCTGATTGATCTGAATACTTCCATTAAAAACAAAATACCTTATTTACATAACACATTTGCAAAAATGTATAAAAACCTGTTTTCGCTTTGACATTAGATTGCTGAGGATTTTTACATTTTTTAAAATCAATTTTTGAATAAGGCTGTAACGTAACAAAATGTGGAAAAAGTCAGGGGGTCTGAATACTTTAAGGCACTGTACATCTTCATATATAACCCAACAGTTACCATGAATATTATCAAAGGAACATCTCTGTTGGGGGTTAAGACTGTCACACAGTATACCAACATAGACAATTATATGCATCCTGCTATGGTACATGGGTGAAAATGGTTGTCCAGCTGTAGACAGTAAGGCTAGACTCTAAAGACATTTACCAATCAACATAACACAAGGCTGTACATTTTCATGTGTACTGGCCTTTCAAAGGAGACCTTCCTGTGGGAGAGAATGAGTGTCCAGCTTCAGACAATAAGGACAGAACCCAAAGAAATTAGCCTCATCTAGCTCATGTACAAAGCAGTACACAATTACAGAGTGACTGATTCAGAACAGTAGTAGTTTTAGTACAAATAACTATCTAAAAAGGTCTGCAAATGTCTATCACAAGAAGAAATCCCAGAAAAGGAAAACATAATGTCCCTGACAACTGGGAGACATTGCTCAGGAGGAGTAGACACCAGCCATGGTACCAGGACGTCATAGACTGCCTTTGCTGGACACGGCTGCTGTTGTTTCTGTAACTCTTCCACCCGCTGCAAAGGATCCTCAGCTGTCTTCCTCTTCCGGCCACTGGAGCTGGGTCAGAGGTTGATAGAGATGAACCAGGCCGGGGAGATGATTAACCAAGGGGCAATGAACCACCCTAGATGAGCTGCAAAAAGCACCACCCACCTCAAAGCAGATGGTGAATATATTAGAATACGTCGCAATAACTTTTAAACATCGCCATGGGCTCCTTAGAGTTAAAATGATTCATCAAAGGAACGGAGTCCATAAACATCTCAAACTAATTAATACATGCACACACTCCATTGTCTGTTTTCAAATGTTTGAACTAGCCCTGCTAATCATGTTGATAACACAGGCACAAAATAATTGCACGTAGCAAATCTCAAACTAAAATCACAAAAAAAGGAAGCTTGCAAGTAGAATAGTAAGTAGTAGCACGACCTACATTGATTGCGTGTTTATACCAGAAGGGATATTGAAAAAGATGTAGCCACAGGGGCGGGACTTTGTTGCAAACCTCACTCAATACTGCCCCGGAAGGTATCCTAGTGGTTAGAGCGTTGGGCCAATAACCGGAAGGTTGATGGATCGAATCCCCTAACTGACAAGGTAAAAATCTGTAGTTCTGCCCATGAGCAAGGCACTGTTCCCCGGGCGCCGAAGATGTGGATGTGGATTAAGGCAGCCACCTGCACCTCTCTGATCCAGATTAAAATGTGGAAGAGACATTTCAGTTGTACAACTGACTAGGTATTTCCCTTGACCAGTCTTTATAATAATAATAATAAATCAGCTCTCATTTTCCAGGTAAAAAAAAGTTGAATGCCGGCCCTTTTATGATGAAAAGCGACATTGCAACACTGTGCTGCGCTCTGTAGGGTCCATTTCTGAAGGGTACAAGATCAGCCTTTAATCACAATTCTTAAAATTACAGCTATCAACCAGCCCCAGCAGTTAACAGAAAAAAATGTAAACGAATAAACCACATGAACAACATTATGTAATCTGGACCAGAGGATAACATTTTCACTATTGTTTACATACAGTAGTCTTGCCTTCTTCCCCCACCCCACCAGCTCAGAGCAGAGCTTGGCAAAGACCTCCCCAAGGACAGCAACAGAAATAGAATCAAGGATGGAGGAGGTAACAAGGGCAGCCAATGGAATGGAAAGAGACCATACAACAGCTTCTACATGGCCAGGGTGCAGGTGAAAGGATGGGCAGAGTAAAGAGAGGCCAGGTTTATAAAATAAACAAACATTACACATACTGAAGGATTAGTGGACATATGTTGTAGCAGCGGCAGATTTGGAGTGGGATTTGGACCCAGTCCAAATCCCCACTCAGATTTCCTACACCAGAGAACTGCAACAACTAACACACAAAATCAGAAACCTGGAAAATTCAGAGCAAGTACAGGAGAAGGTTTTGCGTGTTTCTGTAGCAGAGGAGGGAGGGGGCATAATCGCTTGCCATTGCCAAAAACTCCCACCTGTTCTGGGTAGAGCGTAAGTAAGGGCCCAGACTAGAGGTCGACCGATTATGATTTTTCAACGCCAATACCGATTATTGGAGGACCAAAAAAGCAGATACAAATAAATAAAAATAGTTAGATTAATTGGTAACAATGACCATTACAACAATACTGAATTAACACTTATTTTAACTTAATATAATACATCAATAAAATCAATTTAGCCTCATAAATAATTAAACATGTTCAATTTGGTTAAATAATGCAAAAACAAAGTGTTGGAGAAGAAAGTAATATATGCCAATATGCAATAGGTGCCATGTAAAAAAGCTAACGTTTAAGTTTGTTGCTCAGAACATGAGAACATATGAAAGTTTGTGGTTCCTTTTAACACGAGTCTTCAATATTCCAAGGTAAGAGGTTCTAGGTTGTAGTCAATATAGTATTTATAGGACTATTTCTCTCTATACCATTTGTATTTCATATACCCTTGACTATTGGATGTTCTTATAGGCACTATAGTATTGCCAGTGTAACAGTATAGCTTCCATCCCCCACCTCACCATTACCTGGGCTCGAACCAGGAACACAATCTACAACAGCCACACTCGAAGCATCGTTACCCATCGCTCCACAAAAGCCGCTGCGCAAGGGCAATAACTACTCCAAATCTAAAAGCGAGTGACGTTTGAAACCGTATTAGCGCACACCCAGCTAACTAGCTAGCCATTTCACATTGATTTACACCAGCCATTAGGCTTGAAGTCATAAACAGTGCTGTTCTTGCGAAGAGCTGCTGGCAAAACGCACTAAAGTGCTGTTTGAATGAATGATTATGGGCCTGCTGCTGCTCAGTCAGACTGCTCGATCAAAATCAGACTTAATTAAAACATAACACAGACATACGAGCCTTTGGTCATAAATATGGTCGAATCCGGAAACTATCATTTCGAAAACAAAACGTTTATTATTTCAGTGAAATATGTAACCGTTCTGTATTTTATCTAATGGGTGGCATCCCTAAGTCTAAATATTCTTGTTACATTGCACAACCTTCAATGTTATGTCATAATTAAGTAAAATTCTGGCAAATTAGTTCTCAATGAGCCAAGCAGACCAAACTGTTACATATACCCTGACTCTCCGTGCAATGAACGCAAGAGAAATTACACAATTTCACCTGGTTAATATTTCCTGCTAAACTGGATTAGTAGTTATAACTAGTGATTATGATCCATTGTTTTTTATAAGATAAGTTTAATGCCACTAGCAATTTACACCTTGGCTTCTACTGCATTCGCGTAACAGGCAGGCCACTCGTGGAGTGCAATGGTTAGAGTTAACCGTTGGACTAACGTCACTAGCCATTCCGATTAATCGGTCAACCTCTAGCCCAGACACACCAATAGCGTTTGCTGGCCGAGAGCACCTCTGAACGTAATTTGTGAACCGAGTGCAGATTGTACATGTAGAATCACAAAACAATGTGTCAATCACACGTCTCCAGCGGGTGGTCCCTAAAACAGCGGGCTGAGCGATTTCCAGATGAACGCTATATCCACATTCAGTGCGAGTTGCACGACCATTAACAGTTCCAAGCATTACCCAAGCAAACAAGTGTATATTTTAAAAGTACAAAAAAAACAACAGTCCCTGTGTGTCTGTACACCTCATCAAGGGCAATTGTTTGTAGAGTTACTGTAGGGTAAGTAGCAGAGGCCATCTGGACTCCTAAACAGTTGTCACTAATCGCATCGACTTTGCTGGCATTTGTTTTTTGATCTCAATTTATCTTGGTTAGCAGCATGAATACACAATCCAAGGGACACATTACTGGGGGATCAAATGCCATAACTACATGTAAATACCAGAATAAAGGAAACACAAACTTTGTGTCTTAATTGGGCATTGGGCCACCAGGACAGCTTCAATACACCTTGGCATAGACTTTACAATTGTCTGGAACTCTATTGGAGAGATGCGATTACATTCTTCCACGAGAAAATCCATCATTTGTTAATGACACACACACTGTATAAACCCTTTTGAGACCCTTCTTTCAAAGTCACTAAGCTCTCTTCTAGCCATGGTAGCCCCCAAAAAATGGCAGCTGGGCATATTTATACATTTAAATAATTTAGCAGACTCTTATCCAGAGCGAAATGCAGTAGTGAGTGCATACATTTTCATAAAATGTTATGTACATGACCATTAGCATGATGGGATCTTAATTGCTTAATTAACTCAGGAACCACACCTGTATGAAAGCATCTGCTTTCAATATACTTTGTATCCCTCATTTACTCAATAAATGTCCTTTATTTTGGCAGTTACTTATTAAAGGGCATCATTGTTCTTCTGCAAAGGGCTTGCTCTAACTAACCAGACAGTGACAGTCCACCTCCCCATAGGACTTGCTCGGTGTTCTGAATATCATGAAAGAAATAACCTATCACCCTATAGATTAATACACAACCAAGATGGGCCTAGTTATAGGGGAAATGGCTAATGTCAGGAGTGTACTGTCGCCTAGCTAGCATCTCAAGTCCAATAGCTAGCTAGAAAAGCTCCAAAAACATGCTCATCCAACCAACCTCTGCTGTGCTGTTCTACTGTTAGCTATTTATAGTCCGTTGAGTAACGACTGGACGTTAGTAGCAAGACAACTAAACCACCATGTGTGAAAATGACAGTAAATTAATGAGATCGACAAAAACGTTAGATTTCATAACCAGATAGTTAACCAGCCACCAACAACCAGTGCAACAACCAGCTAGCTAACACATACTGTAGCTGCTAGCTAGCTGGCTTGAGAACGCACTTCACCAAACCTTTGGCTAACAAAATCAGCGAGCTAACGTTATAGCTACTGCCACACAAATGTAACACTAGGAAGCCCTTTTAAGGTGGCTACACGCTCTTTATATCCAATAATTTACCTTTTGTGCCATGTTACTCACCCGTTGACTTTTGATAAAACCGTGGAAATAGCAAGGTCTGCCTGGCTGTCTCGTAGTGCTCTGAATCACTCGATTCCAATATGCCAACTGAAAACACTACTCTAAACTGACATACATTCAAGGCGGACCTTTTCAATGCGGAAAGGGAGGGGGGCAGCTCCCATGATTTTTCATTCACCACCCCTGGAGCATGACCAGAACGAGTGTGGTAGGAGCTATATTATGACTTCTCTCAGCAGTCTAAATCTGTCCTGTACAATAAAATGTTTTTAAATCGAATACCTGTATGACTTAGTTAATTTCCCTAGTCTAATTCTGGGTATTGTAAGATCATTTGCATGATATACATGACCAAAAGTATGTGGACACATGCTCTGTCAAACAGCTCATTCGGAAAGGTGGCATCCTATGATGATGTCACGTTGAAAGTCACTAAGCTCTTCAGCAAGGCCATTCTACTGCCAATGTTTGTCTATGGAGATACTATGGCTGTGTGCTCAATTTAATACACCAACGGGTGTGTCTGAAATTGCCAAATCCACTAATTTGAAGGAGTGTCCACATACTTTTGTATATAGTGTATTAGTCTGATTCATTCACCACATTTCAAGAGTAACAACATACAGATTACAGGTAATTTAGATAAAACTGGTTTATTTTCTTGCATGGAAATCTGAAATAATTATTTCTTAAACAAACCCTTATAAAAAGAGTGCAGTTCCAGTGCAGTATGCTGCGTCCAAAATACCACAGTTGACTGGAGTTACTGCACCTTTACTAGTTTAAAAACAGCACCATTCTAGTGTTGGGACTCTGGGTAAAGCTACATCTCAGTACTCTTGAAAAACAATCTAAATAACTGACACTGTATGCCAACGTACAGCTGAAATAAAATATTAACCATTCAAACAAACAGTAAGGGACAACAAAGAAGTCTGAAATGGGTCAAAATAAAGTCAGATGTCCAATACCCATTTCACATGCAAAGATAAAGAATTCATACATGTATAATTCATATCTATAGGCTACGTAGAGGTTATTTTATTTTTAATCGAGCAATAGTGCGTAAGTTTGCGCAAGGTGCCAAGTTGGGCTACTGTTTGGGGGAGAAAAATAAAAAACATCTACAAAACATTAGGCATTCAATAGGCCTAAATGTTCAAGAAATGTTTAACAAAAATGTAATTGTTCAAGAGAAAAAGGGACCTACACATCTTTCTATATTTACAGGTTAGGGTCGGGTGCGGGTCTCAGATTTTCTCTTTAGGACAGTCGGGTGGTTACAGATGGGTTATTAGCAATTGCGGATGAGTCAATAGAAATTGCGGGTGAACAGAAAAGCTGACCCATCAGTCACTAGTGTACAGGCCATGTACTAGGTATTGCAGTACTAAATATACTGTGACAGTCCTATACTCTATGCACCTTGTGCCATACACATTACTTACTGTGTGACAAAGAGAAAAAAAAAGAAAAACCATGAATTAAATTCTGAATCACAATAAATAAAGACAAGAGCACAGTGCCCACATGGAAAAACATGAAATAAGTTCTGGATACTTAACCAGTAAGATTGACTTCTCTAACATACAAAAAACCAAACATCACAACTAAATATCTAAAAATCTGAGAAATATTACAATTTACAAAATCTAGTTTGCCAACATTGAGGCTTTTGCAAACAATGTACTTTAAAGAATAACTCTTACTGTACTACATCAATATTTATGAGGAAGGGAACATTTATTAAGTTCAAGAACATTCTGGACTAGTTCAAGACAGGACAATATTTATTTGCAAATATGAAAATAGTTTCCCTCCCTTTAAAAAAGAAACTTTCGCTCTTTTTCAATACTTATTTTATGATCTTAAAACACATCATTAAGCTATTTTTTAAAATATGCATTTAACTGCAACCCTGATCCAAAATATGCATTTGAACTTGAATATCTACATCAAATCCTATTTGCTTACATTGAACAAAAATTGGTAAGGTAACACAAATCTTAATAGAATTACAGTAGAATGAAGCCTATAGTGGCCTACATTTCAACCTTATTTGAACCTTTTAGCAAAGTCATTCATGAACTTTAATCAAAAAAGCAGATAGATTATTTTAGCAAAAACAAAGCAAGTATTAATCATTTTTTACAAGAACTACATTATTAGGATGAGTTAACTTACAATCAAAAGCGCTGAACATGGTTATGTTCTTATTTTTCTTGCATTTCAGAAAAGTAGTCCAATTTATCCTGTATCATTGTTGCAAGATACCATACATGGATGCATGTGGTGAAGTGCTGAGCTCAGTGGCGCCCTCATGTTTAGGAGGAGCAGAGGGAGATCTGCTGCACCGTGCCCAGGTCTGTGAGCATCTGTCTGATACGGTGTTTGAGCTGAGGCAGCCGGGTCAACGGGTCGGGAGGCTCCAGTTCCCCTGTGTAGTCAAGCCAACTCTCCAACACTGCAGATAAATCATCAGAAGGAGGTAGAAGAAAAGGGGAGAGACCGAAAGAGCGAGAAATAAGAGTTCTATAAACCTTACATCCATGAGAAATGTATCTTTCTTCGACAGGATTTTTTTTGAGTATCTTTATAAATGAAGAATCTGTGTGGCGTAAGTCTCACCATCGAGCTCTTTCTCAATGAGGTCCATCCTGTGTGTGACTTGGTTCTGCATGGCCTCTATGTGATCCAAAAGGTTGATCTGCCACTGCTGATGCAGCACATAGTCTTTTTCTGGGTCTGGCTTTATGTCTGGGCTGGGTTCAGCCTCTTCAGTCTTCACCTCTACTTCACTCTCCCTACCCACATACACCTTCTTATACAAATCCAGACCCTGGAAAAAGAACAAAACAAGCCATCTAAGTCAAATGGAAACTGGTTTGTCATAAATCCAGCGACTTTAGCTTACGGCTAACATCTCTTCACCACTTGTTTCACCATACAATCATTTTAGAGAAAGAGTACAGACCTCGTCTGGTTGTAGGGTAATGGGGTGAATCTTGGCCCGGTCCTGCAGCAGGGAGCTGGGGTACAGTTTGGCTCTGTCTGGGTCCAGTGGGCCACCATAGCGTTGCTCCTGTTCGAGCAGGTTCTCTGTGCTCCTCAGACTGTCCTCCAGCTCAGAGCCTCCCCGTGTCTCCACCACCAGCCTCTGCTCCACCGCTGGGTAGTACGCTCGCGGTTTCTGGTAGCAGTGCTCACTGCTGATGTAGGAAGCGTTCGAGTCCTGGAAGGATGTTGGGCTCATCTGAACCCTTTTGGCCTTCTCAGAGAGGGCGGAGACTGACATTGCCTTTAGCGCTTCGCCTCCCTCTCGGTCGTTGGCTGCAGGTGAAGGGGTCCTGCTGGTCGCCATACTGCAGCTCATACCAAGCTTCTCCTCCTGCTTCCAGGGCTGGCACCACAGCTTCAGGTCAGAGTGTGTCTGAGTCCTGTAGAGGACGATAGAGCGAGGTGAGAGCTAATTCACAGCCACTGAAGATGGATCATCCAAGAACCAGTCACACCCAAAATGGTGAAACATTACATATATGGGAAGTATTTGCAGTAACTTCCATTGTACTCACTGGAGGATGCTCATCTTAAGCTGCAGGCCGTTGAGCACCTCAAAGACATGGTGAACGTCACCCAGGAGCTGGTGAGTGGCCGTTAACTTCTTCCTGTTCTGGTGGGAGTAGTTCTCATTCAGGAAAGACAGGCCATACATGTGACCACTGCTCAGCCAATCCCTGTCATACCAGTAACGCTGGCTCGGTCTCTGGGCTGAGAGAACAGGCAAGATACGTTCATGTACACTGTCAAAGACCGGAAACCCATTGGCGATCTAATACTATATTGAGGTGTTTACTGTGTGATTACCTGGTGGGTCTCTGCAAATGTAGCAGCTATAAGTGTCAGGCACATTGTGCTCAAAGAGGCCCATGCAGGTGCCATGCTGCCAGCACAGACATTCATCACACTAGGAAAGGGACAGGGCATTGTCACTTCACATATGATTATGCAATGGAAAAAACACGTGAAAAACTAAAAGCAACAAAACAGTGTTGTGTTAAAGGTTCTTCTGTGACTAACGTGAGTCTCTGTGTGCTTCACCTGAATCATGAAATCATTCTCCTCCTCCACCTCACAGACACAGCGCACTGTGTCAGAGCCCTTGGTCACCATGGATACATTCTGTTCCGACATGGGAGTGGTCACATCCAACTCCGCCTCCATGTACTCATCACTCCACTCAGCACTGACAGTGGACCAATCACTTTCATCTATTCAGAGGATCGAAAGCAAAACCATGTTTAGTTGACATAATTGTCTGATTTTGAGTGGACCGAAAAACAAATATGCCAAGCATTTGTAGTTTGACAATCAGGCTAACATTTTAAAATATTTTAAATTAGCTGATTATAGGACAACACTAGGGCCCTAAAACATGATGATACCACTTCAAGCCTGAGTGGAGAGGAAGGAGGATTGGGAATAATAGCTAACCTGAATAAAGCAAAAAGGACAGAGTGAGGAGTATAAAGAAGATGTAAGGTCTTGGTACCCACCGTCTTCTTGCACCTGATCTGTGATGTGTTCTGGACTTGAGTCGTAAGATAACTTGTGTTTGTGCAAGAGGGAGAATTTGGATACCAGATTGGACTGAGTGGAGTTAAATAAGGAGATGCCTATGTTCTCCTCACCATTCGTATTCTCTGTCAGGGGGGAAAGCACATGCAGGTTTGAGACTGGGTCAGTACATTCAAAGCTCATGTGGAATACTGAATCATCTGGAACATTAACTGAGAATTACAAACCAAATATATATTTTGTTAGAATGTGGCCAGCTTTCTAAAGGCAGATAGATTTAGGCAAATCAGATTCCACTAAAGAAGTACTGTCAACTGATAAAGGCTCCAGACACACTTATTTTGTCACTCAACAACATTTTACCTGACTTGGACCTCCCAGTCTTCTTCCTTTTCTTCTGTTTATTGAAGAGGAAGTCTCTTTCAGTCTTCCCTCTAATCTTTTCCCCTGAAGTAAACAAAATAACTGAGTAAGCAAAGCAGGGATATAAAAAGTAGTTCAACACCCAAGTTGATATTCTCAGTCAAGAACGATGGTAAAAATCGGAGATAAAAATGTCCCTCACCAGTTTCACTGGCGCTCCATTCTCTTTCTTCATGGGGTCTGCTGTTGGTTTGCTGGTTCTCCTTCCGTTTCTCACTCAGTGATCTCCGACGATTACTGTTCATCCCATTAGCAGCCTGCCTGTCACCCAGGGGAGAGTCTGTGGTACAGTGGAGCAATGCACAGAGATAAAATGTGATGGATCTATTGTTCATGGATGGATATACAGCACACAAGCAACTGGGTCAGTTAATAACGTACAGTTGAAGTCGGAAGATTACATACACCTTAGCCAAATACATTTAAACTCAGTTGTTCACAATTCCTGACATTTAATCCTAGTAAAAATTCCCTGCCTTAGGTCCATTAGAATCACCACTTTATTTTAAGAATGTGAAATGTCAGAATAACAGCAGAGAGAATGCTTTATTTCAGCTTTTATTTCTTTCATCACATTCCCAGGGGGCAGAGGTTTACATACACTCAATTAGTATTTGGTAGCATTGGCTTTAAATTGTTGAACTTGGGTCAAACATTTCAGGTAGCCTTCAACAAGCTTCCCACCATAAATTGGGTGAATTTTGGCCCATTCCACCTGACAGAGCTGATGTAACGGAGTCAGGTTTGTAGGCCTCCTTTCTCACACACACTTTTTCAGTTCTGCCCACAAATTTTCATTCTGCCCACAAATTTTCTATAGGATTGAGGTCAGGGCTTTGTGATGGCCACTAATACATTGACTTTGTTGTCCTTAAGCCATTTTGCCACAACTTTGGAAGTATGCTCGGGGTCCATTTGTCCATTTGGAAGACCCTGGAGCGGCAGGGTAGCCTAGTGGTTAGAGCATTGGACTAGTAACCGAAAGATTGCAAGTTAAAATCCCCGAGCTGACAAGGTACAAAATCTGTCGTTCTGCCCTTGAACAGGCAGTTAGTTAACCCACTGTTCCTAGGCCTTCATTGAAAATAAGAATTTGTTCTTAACCGACTTGCATAGTAAAATAAAGGTAAAATAAAAAAATAAAATTTGCGACTAAGCTTTAACTTCCTGACCGATGTCTTGAGATGTTTCTTCAATATATCCACATCATTTTCCTCCCTCATGATGCCATCTATTTTGTAAAGTACACCAGTCCCTCCTGCAGCAAAGCACCTCCACAACATGATGCTGCCACCCCCGTGCTTCACGGATGTGATGGTGTTCTGCAGCTTGCAAGCCTCCCCCTTTTCCCTCCAAACATAACGATGGTCATGATGGCCAAACAGTTCTATTTTTGTTTCATCAGACCAGTTTCTCCAAAAAAAGTACAAGTACATCTTTGTCCTCATTTGCAGTTGCAAACTGTAGTCTGGCTTTTTTATGGCAGTTTTGGAGCAGTGGCTTCTTCCTTGCTGAGCAGCCTTTCAGGTGATGCCGATATAGGACTCGTTTAACTGTGGATATAGATACTTTTGTACCAGTTTCCTCCAGCATCTTTACAAGGTCCTTTGTTCTGGGATTGATTTGCACCAAAGTACATTCATCTCTAGGAGACAGAATGCATTTCCTTCCTGAGCAGTATGATGGCTGTGTGGTCCCATGGTGTTTATACTTGCGTACTATTGTTTGTACAGATGAACATGGCGCTTGGAAATTTCTCCCAAAGATGAGCTAGACTTGGAGGTCTACAATTTTTTTTCTGAGGTATTGGCTGATTTCTTTAGATTTTTCCATGATGTCAAGCAAAGAGGCACAGAGTTTGAAGGTAGGCCTTGAAATACATCCACAGGTACACCTCCAATTAACTCAAATGATGTCAATTAGCTTATCAGAAGCTTCTAAAGCCATGACATCATTTTCTAGGATTGTCCAAGCTGTTTAAAGGCACAGTCAATTTAGTGTATGTAAATCTCAGGCCCACTGGAATTGTGATACAGTGAATAAGTTAAATAATCTGTCTGCAAACAATTGTTGTAAAAATTACTTGTGTCATGCGCAAAGTAGATGTCCTAACAGACTTGCCAAAACTATAGTTTGTTAACCTGTTGCGACTCTAGGGGCAGTATTTTCATTTTTTGGAGGAATAAAACGTCCCCGTTTTAAAAACGGGATATTTTGTCAGGACAAGAAGCTAGAATATTCATATAATTGACAGCTTAGGATAGAAAACACTAACGTTTCCAAAACTGTAAAGATATTCTATGTGAGTATAACAGAACTGATGTTGTAGGCAAAAGCCTGAGACAAATCCAATCCGGAAGTGCCCCATATTTTGAAAGCGCTGCGTGCCAATGAGTCCCTATTGAGCTGTGAATATGCTATGAACCAGCTTACGCTTTCTACGTATTCCCCAAGGTGTCTACAGCATTGTGACATAGTTTTACGCATTTATGTTGAAGAACACCCGTAGGGGGCTACATTGCGCAAGTGGTCACATGATGCTCCCGGAGAAAATCTCACCTAAAGTACAGAGGTAGCCATTATTCCAATCGCTTCTCCTGAGAAACCAACTGTCCCGGTTGATATGAGCTATTTCGCCTACAAAAATAATATTTTGGGAAAAAATGAACTTTGGCTATCTACCTGAGAGTTTCGTGAATGAAAACATCCGAAGTTAAAAAGGTAAACTATTTAATTAGATTGCTTTTCTGATTTGTGACAAGGTTGCCTGTTGCTAGCAGGGCATAATGCTATGCTAGGCTATCGATAAACTTACACAAATGCTTGTCTAGCTTTGGCTGTAAAGCATATTTCGAAAATCTGAGATGACAGGGTGATTAACAAAAGGCTAAGCTGTGTTCCAATCGATTTCACTTGTGATTTGTCATGTATAGGAAGATTTTCTAGGAAGTTTTATGTCCGTTGCGTTATGCTAATTAGTGTCAGGCAGTGATTACGCTCCCGGACCCGGGTTTGAGAGTCACAAGATTAACAAGAAATGTGTGGAGTGTTTGAAAAACCGAGTTAAGGACACCAACCTAAGTGTATGTACATTTCCGACTTCAACTGTAACTGTAGTATGATTGAGCTCAGGTTTGTTGATCCATGGGGCGGAGTGCTACTACTCACGTATAGAACCTGACATGGTGCGTCTCCTCCTGGGTGTCTCCTGAGAGCCAACCTGCTTCTCTGAGGCCTGGGTTTGCATGCTGCCCTCAGAGGCATGCTCGCTGTCTGCATGGTAGTACTTGACGTGGTAGTGCAGGAGAGAGGCCTTCCGGAAGGACTTCAGACAGCCAGGGGCCTTGCACTTGAAGGGGTTGTGGTCCAGTTCAATGGAGAGGATTGGGGGCGGCTGGTTTTTGATGACTCGATACACTAAGGTAGAGATACAAGGAACAACATGTCATTTAATGGAAGTTGTGTGTGTGTGTGTGTGTGTGTGTGTGTGTGTGTGTGTGTGTGTGTGTGTGTGTGTGTGTGTGTGTGTGTGTGTGTGTGTGTGTGTGTGTGTGTGTGTGTGTGTGAATGAGGCTGTACTCACATGGCTCTCTGCTGTACTTGTGGGTGGTAGGCAGATGGACTTGGCGTTTCAGTATTGATTCTGTAAAGAAACACACAATAGATCAACTGTAGCTTTTTGTATTCATAAAGCTACTCAGTCCGAGTGCTGATCTAGGATCAGGTCCCCCCTGTCCAAGTTCTGTTACTCATTATTATCTAAAAAGCTAAATGTATCCTATAGCAGCACTCCTACCCATATTCAAATATGCAGAAGTTGTTAGGACAGCTCAAGAAGTCTCCTAAACACCTGCTGATTGTCTTATTTATGAGCATATTCATCTCCATCTTATTTACCTATATCTGATGGGGCTTCGATACCAGCGTCTGTGGGTGTCTGGGTGTTTGTCTGGTCTGGAGTTAATGCTGGGGACGCTGGGACGGAATCTGATCCTGCTTGCTGAGACTGGCTGTTTCTGTCTGGAGAGGGAAGGGCAGGAGTTATAAACAAAGGACATAGGGCTTTGAATGTCAGTAACACGCAACAAGTCATAGTTTAGATGCAGACCCTTACTTGTGTCTGGCCTTCTCCTCTTTGGTGGTGGCATCTGTACAAGAGACACCCTCCTCTTCCTCAATTCACGTTGACTTTCTGTAAACAACAAGAACCGAAAGGTCAGTGAGACGGAATTAATTCACTTAACCATCAAGCAACAAGATACTGAACCGGTCCTAATACGCTCTAACGATTCAATTTAACTTTCACAAAAGCGAAGCCATAAGCCAAGCTATCATCTTTCCTTCCCCGTTAGGACTTGAGCACAACCATGGGACACTTTCAATTTCAATCTAATGATTCTGAAAGGTTTTAAAGAGTTTTCCATTGTTTCACTGTCCAAGCCTTACAGTAACTTACATACCTTCAGAGGGTCGGTACCGGTTCCCCCTGGGCAGCTGGGGACTCTGTCCCGATGCGCAATCTTCTTTCTTCTCCCCCTGTTGTTTGGTACTGCGCATCACTCGCTCCCCTTCTACATTCACATCTTCCGATTTAGTTTGGACAACCTGCCCATTCTCTTTGGTTTGTGGCTCTTCTCTCTTCCCTCCTCCTGCCCCCTTTTCTCCGTTTAGGCTCCCTTTCTGTCCACAGGTCTCAAAGTTGCCATTCAGCGTTTTTTCCTCTCCGTCTTCTCTTCTCTCCTTTTCCTCTCCGTTGCTCTCTCCATCCAGGTCTGAAGAGCCGCTTTTGGATTCGTCGCTCAGGGCTTTCCCGTTCTCCTCTTTCCCACTGCTCTGCTCACGTTGACTTCTGTCCCTCTCCCTGGCCTTCCCATTCTATTCACATTGAGACAGAAAACTGTAAGGTAACCCCATCAACCATCCTCTCACACTATGAACTAACAATCACATGGAGCTCTCACCTCTTTCTTATATGGCTTTACTTTGTTTGGCTTAAGAGTCTTGACAACTCCATCGAAAAACTTCACAGTGTAGGAAGCTGAAGAGAGAACAAACGTGGTCAGAATATTTGTCCAATGTAACTAGAATGCAATGCATTTCGGATTAAACATTTGATTCCATCCAGTGGAAGTGTAGGACCCACCATCTCTTTTGACTTCCAGAACCTTAGCAGGATAGTAGTGGCAGTCTACCCAACAGGCCAAGACTTTCTCATTCACCCGAAACACCTGGAAGGGAAAGAAAGGTTAAACACTAATCTGAAGTTCAACCAGACTCTGTGGTCGTCGTCTAATCAGTTTAATCTTAGGTTTTCTGCGTTAACGTCTGATATCGTCTAGGGCAGGTATTCCCTAAATGGGGTACGCGCAATGCCGTCGGGGGTACAACAAATATAAAAGTTTAAAAAAATTGTTTTAATCTACATGTAATTGTGTAAAAATACAAATAAAAAATAAATAAAAAAGCCCATAACTGTTACTCTCTCATGGGAAACCTTCACTCTTGCGCAGACAATTAGAAACTAAACATGACAATTTGAAAAATAAGCCACGGGAGTTTGAGCGAGATTTTAAGACGGCTCTCGAGTAGTAAGACTTGTAAAAAAGCAACATATACCATTAATAAGAAGGGGCTGGAAGAGTCTTATAATGTGAGCTACCAAGTGGCTAGGACAGGCAAGCCCCATACCATTATTATGGAGGACTTCATTCTTCCTGCTGCCAGGAAGAGGCCAACAAACTATACAGACTATGCCTTCATCAAACACTGTTTCACAACGGATCAGTGACATGGCAGTAGATGTTTTGAAACAATTACTGCTTCACATACAAGCCAGTAAATTATATGTTACAGCTGGATGAGACAGACGTGGCGGGCCTGACACAGCTCCTGGTATATGTACGTTAAGTTTATGGGGGGGTCAATTAAGGAAGACATCCTCTTCTGCAAACCAGGACAACATGAATGGATATTTTTAAAGTACTGGACAGCTTTGTGACATAAAATGGACTTGTGGTCAAGATGTCTTGGTATCTGTACTGATTGCACAAAAGACATGACAGGGAGACATAGTTGAGTTGTAATGCGCGTGCAAGCAGTTGCTCCCGACATCACTTGGGTACACTGCAGCATCCACCGAGAGGCTCTTGCTGCCAAGGGAATGCCTGACTGCTTGAAAGACGTTTTGGACACTACATTAAAATGGTTAACTTTTTAAAAGCAAGGCCCCTGAACTCTCGGGTATTTTCTGCATTATGCATTGATATGGGCAGAGACCATGTAACACTTTTACAATATACGCTGGTTATCAAGAGGCAAGGTATTTTGAATTGAGAAATGAGCTTAAAGTTCCCTTTACTGACCATAATTTCCACTTGTCTGACAGCTTGCATGATGACGAGTTTCTCAGACAACTGGCTTAAATGGATTATGTTTTTTCTTTGCCTAAATCAGTGGTCACCAAACTACGGCCCTCGGGCCGGATACGGCCCGTCAGCACATTTGGCCCGGCCCTCTGAACAATACCAGAGACTCTATCGAATTTTTTTCCTATTTGGCCTCCAGAAAAAAAATCCTAGGCCCGGCCCTGTCAAAGAGAGAACGGAATAACGGCGAAAAGGTTAGGTAAGAGAAAAATTGATTCAGAATGCAGGGTATTTAACCTGCAGTGGACAAACGATTATTTTTTTGTTCAATGCAAAGAAAAGGCTGTTTGTCTCATCTGTCAAGAGACGGTGGCGGTATTCAAAGAATACAATCTTCGCCGACACTATGAATCCCGTCACAAAGACAAGTACGATAGCTTGCAAGGCCAAATACGAGCAGACAAACTCTCAAAGCTAAAAAGTGGACTACTATCTCAGCAGAATACATTTGTACGCCAAGCTCAGCTGAACCAGGCATCCGTTCGGGCCAGCTTTCGGGTTGCTAAACTGATAGCAAGAAGCGGTAAGCCTTTCACTGACGGAGAGTTTGTTAAGAAATGTATGGATGCTGTCGCGGAGGAGGTGTGTCCCGAGAAGAAAGATGCATTTAATGCCGTAAGTCTGTCAGCGAGTACAATCACCAGACGCGTTGAAGAAATCGGGAGTAATGTATATGCCCAGCTGCAGCAGAAGACGAAAGAATTTGACTTTTTTTCATTAGCACTGGATGAGAGCACGGACGTGCAAGACACAGCGCAACTGCTCATTTTTATTCGTGGAGTTAGCGCAAACTTTGAGATATGCGAGGAGCTGGCAGCCCTCCAAAGTCTCAAAGGGACTACAACGGGAGAGGATATTTTTGACAAAGTGTGTCAAACCATGGAGAAGTTGGACCTGGACTGGTCAAAGCTAGCTAGCATCACGACTGACGGGGCTCCTAGCATGGTGGGCGAAACTCGCGGTCTAATAGGATGCATGAACCGGGAGTTGGAAAAAAGGGGTCTCACCGCCCCGCTACGAGTCCACTGCCTAATTCACCAGCAAGCACTGTGCTGCAAAGTGTTGACGTGGGATTCTGTAATGAAGGTTGTGGTGTCGTGCTTAAACTTCATCAGAGCAAAGGGACTTAAACACAGGCAGTTCCAATAATTCCTGTCTGAACTGGAGTCTACGCACGGAGATGTGCTGTACTACACAGAGGTCCGATGGCTGAGCCGGGGCAGAGTTTTGAGGCGTTTTTACGAGCTGCTACCCGAAATTAACGCATTTCTTCATTTAAAAGACAAAACGGTCCCAGAGCTGATCGACCCAAAATGGAAATGGCACCTCGCATTTTTAACAGACGTGACAGAAATACTTAACAGTCTTAACTTGCAGCTACAAGGCGAGGGGAAACTCATTTGCGACATGTATTCACACATAAAAGCATTTGAGGTGAAATTAGCGCTGCTTTTGGAACAAGTGAAAAAGCGCAACTTCGTCCATCTTCCTGCTACCCAAAACCTGTCGACAGAGAACCCAGCGGTCCCGTTCCCAGCTGAAAAGTGCGTGGAAGCACTGGAAATGCTGAAGGCGGAGTTCGGTGTGCGATTCAGTGAACTACATGTTCATGCAAAAGAAATCCGTCTTTTTCAGAACCCCTTTGTTGCCGACATTGATGAAGCCCAGCCTTCATATCAGTTTGAGTTGGCTGAGTTACAGAACTGATGTTCTGAAAGACGCATTCAAGCCCAACAGTCTCATTGACTTCTATGCCGCCCTCCCAAACGACACATATCCAAACATCAAAAAACACGCAATGAAAATGTCCACAGTTTTTGGCAGCACGTATATCTGCGAGAAAACCTTTTCTCGCATGAAACTGCTGAAAACCCCGATGAGATCAAGATTGACAGATGAACATTTGCATCAGTGCTTGAGACTGGCTGTAACTAGAATGGAACCTGATATTCAACTTCTCACCAGCCAGATGCAGGCCCACAGTTCACACTGATGAACATACATAGGTAAGCTCACTTTTCTGACTTGAATGAGTCATTCTGAGCATAAACAAATATAATCATAATAAAATCTACTGGGATAAAATCCATCTTTACAACCATACTGGTAGTGAAATGTATTGTGCTGTGTAGGTGCTGTATCACTTAGTTCAGTTTCTCAACCTGCTTCTTTTGTGGTTTTCACAGGGAAGTTGATGAGAGAGAGCTGCAAACAGCAGTGTCTACAAGCCTACTGGAACCTACAAAAGGATTATAAGGAAGGAACACAAGAACTTTAAGAGACTGCTCATATGTGTCAGAGAGATTCTGCTCTGACAACTGAGCTGAACTTTTATCTGTTAAGATTGTGCATGGCACGACAGAAAGTTAATGTTCCATGGCTTTTTTTTCTATGAAGAACCCAGAGAGTTATTTAGTTATTATTTATTTCCTGTTTTTTCTGTGAAGAACTCAGAGAGGGTTATTTAGTTATTATTTATTTCATTAATAGTGTTATTATTTGTTTCCTGACTTTTTTTCTGTAAAGAACCTGGAAAGGGTTATTTGGTTATGTGTGGCTTTCTGGAAAACAATACATTTTTTAAGCTCCCCTACGATCGTCACACTTTTTCTGTTACTAACTGACACCGGCCCCCCATCAGAGAAGGGAAAAGTTATGTGGCCCTCACAGGAAAAAGTTTGGGGACCCCTGGCCTAAATGATCTGAATTTAGGATTACAGGGACTCTCCGCAACTATATTCAATGTGCGGGATAAAATTAAGGCTATAAATAAATAAGTTGGAGCAGTTTTCTGTCTGCATTAACAAGGACAACAGACAGGTCTTTCCATCATTGTATGATTTGTGTGCAAATGAACAAGCTTACGGACAATGTCAAATGTGATATAGTGACGCAAGTGAGCTGGGTACTCAATGACGCAGGTACTTTCCCAAAATGGACGACAAACGGGATTTGTTATCCCTTTCATGCCCTGCCTCCAGTCCACTTACCGATTTCTGAACAAGAGAGCCTCATCGAAATTGAAACAAGCAGTTCTGTGAATTTAAATCAGAAGCCACTGACAGATTTCTGGATAGGGCTGAGCTCACAGTTTCTTGCCTTGGCAAATCGCACTGTTAACCTGTTTGGGATAGGGGGCAGCATTTTCACATTTGGATGAAAAGCGTGCCCAGAGTACTGCATGCTGCATGCTACTGCAAGTACCAGTTGCTAATACACTGCTCAAAAAATAAAGGGAACACTTAAACAACAATGTAACTCCAAGTCAATCACACTTCTGTGAAATCAAACTGTCCACTTAGGAAGCAACACTGACAATAAATTTCACATGCTGTTGTGCAAATGGAATACATTTACATTTAAGTCATTTAGCAGACGCTCTTATCCAGAGCGACTTACAAATTGGTTCATTCACCTTATGACATCCAGTGGAACAGTCACTTTACAATAGTACATCTAAAACTTAAGGGGGGGTGAGAGGGATTACTTATCCTAGGTATTCCTTAAAGAGGTGGGGTTTCAGGTGTCTCCGGAAGGTGGTGATTGACTCCGCTGTCCTGGCGTCGTGAGGGAGTTTGTTCCACCATTGGGGGGCCAGGGCAGCGAACAGTTTTGACTGGGCTGAGCGGGAGCTGTACTTCCTCAGTGGTAGGGAGGCGAGCAGGCCAGAGGTGGATGAACGCAGTGCCCTTGTTTGGGTGTAGGGCCTGATCAGAGCCTGGAGGTACTGAGGTGCCGTTCCCCTCACAGCTCCGTAGGCAAGCACCATGGTCTTGTAGCGGATGCGAGCTTCAACTGGAAGCCAGTGGAGAATATAGACAACAGGTGGAAATTATAGGCAATTAGCAAGACACCCCCAATAAAGGAGTGGTTCTGCATGTGGGGACCACAGACCACTTCTCAGTTCCTATGCTTCCTGCCTGATGTTTTGGTCACGTTTGAATGCTGGCGGTGCTTTCACACTAGTGGTAGCATGAGACGGAGTCTACAACCCACACAAGTGGCTCAGGTAGTGCAGCTCATCCAGGATGGAACATCAATGCGAGCTGTGGCAAGAAGGTTTGCTGTGTCTCAGCGTAGTGTCCAGAGCATGGAGGTGCTACCAGGAGACAGGCCAGTACATCAGGAGACGTGGAGGAGGCCGTAGCAGGACCGCTACCTCCGCCTTTGTGCAAGGAGGAGCACTGCCAGAGCCCTGCAAAATGACCTCCAGCAGGCCACAAATGTGCATGTGTCTGCTCAAACGGTCAGAAACAGACTCCATGAGGGTGGTATGAGGGCCCGACGTCCACAGGTGGGGGTTGTGCTTACAGCCCAACACCATGCAGGACGTTTTTACATTTGCCAGAGAACACCAAGATTGGCAAATTCACCACTGGCGCCCTGTGCTCTTCACAGATGAAAGCAGGTTCACACTGAGCACATGTGACAGACGTGACAGAGTCTAGAGACGCCGTGGAGAACTTTCTGCTGCCTGCAACATCCTCCAGCATGACCGGTTTGGCGGTGGGTCAGTCATGGTGTGGGGTGACATTTCTTTGGGGGGCCGCACAGCCCTCCATGTGCTCGCCAAAGGTAACCTGACTGCCATTAGGTACCGAAATGAGATCCTCAGACCCCTTGTGAGAATATATGCTGGTGCGGTTGGCCCTGGGTTCCTCATGTGGCTGGAGGGTGTCAGCAGTTCCTGCAAGAGGAAGGCATTGATGCTAAGGACTGTTCCCCAGACCTGAATCCAACTGAGCACATCTGGGACATCATGTCTCGCTCCATCCACCAACGCCACGTTGCACCAGACTGTCCAGGAGTTGGCGGATGCTTTAGTCCAGGTCTGGGAGGAGATCCCTCAGGAGACCATCCGCCACCTCATCAGGAGCATGCCCAGGCGTTGTAGGGAGGTCATACAGGCACGTGGAGGCCACACGCACTACTGAGCCTCATTTTGACTTGTTTTAAGGACATTACATCAAAGTTGGATCAGCCTGTAGTGCAGTTTTCCACTTTAATTTTGTGTGACTCCAAATCCAGGGTTGATAAATTTGATTTCCATTGAGAATTTGTGTGTGATTTTGTTGTCAGCACATTCAACTATGTAAAGAAAAAAGGATTTAATAAGAATATTTCATTCATTCAGATCTAGGATGTGTTATTTTAGTGTTCCCTTTATTTTTTTGAGCAGTGTATAAGCATATTATTAGTATATTTAGATAGAAAACACTGAAGTTTCTAAAACTGTTTGAATGATATCTGTGAGTATAACAGAACTTATATATGGCAGGCGAAAACCTGAGAAAGATCCAAACAGGAAGTGGGAAATCTGAGGTTTGTAGTTCAACTCTTTGCCAAATTGCACTTCCTAAGGCTTCCACTAGATGTCAACAGTCTTTATAACCTAGTTTGATACTTCTACTGTAAAGGAGGGGGGAATGAGAGGGGATTGAGTCAGTGGTCTGGCAGAGTGTCACGAGCTGGTCACGCACATTCACGTGAGAGTTAGCTTGAGTTCCTTTACATTTCTGAAGACAAAGGAATTCTCCGGTTGTAACATTATTGAAGATTTATGATAAAAACATCCTAAAGATTGATTTTATACTTCGTTTGACATGTTTCTACAAACTAATAACTTTTTTGACTTTGAACTAAGCGATCGCGCATTAATTACTGGGCTAAACGCGTGAACAAAAAGGAGGTATTTGGACATAAATTATGGACTTTACCAAAACATTTATTGTGGAACTGGGATTCCGGGGAGTGCATTCTGATGAAGAACAAAGGTAAGTGAATATTTATAATGCTATTTCTGACTTTTGTTGACTCGAACATGGAGGATATCTGTATGGATTTATGTTGTTTGAGCGCCGTACTCAGATTATTGCATGGTTTGCTTTTTCCGTAAAGTTTCTTTGAAATCTGACAGTGGTTGCATTAAGAAGAAGTATATCTCTAATTCTGTGCATAACACTTGTATCTTATATTAAAGTTTATGATGACTATTTCTGTAAATTGATGTGGCTCTGAAAAAAATCAGAGGATGTTTTGGAAACAAAACATTACTGAACGTAACACGCCAATGTAAACTGAGACTTCTGGATATAAATATGCACTTTATCGAACAAAACACACATGTATTGTGTAACATGAAGTCCTACGAGTGTCATCTGATGAAGATCAAAGGTTAGTGATTCATTTTTCCTCTCTTTGGCTGGAAAATGTCTGTGTTTTTGTGACTAGGCTCTGACCTAACAATCATGTTGTGCTTTCGCTGTAAAGCCTTTTTGAAACCGAACACAATGGGTAAATTAAAAGTTTTTCATTTGGTGTATTGCACTTAATGTATGAAAGTTACATATTTCTACAACATATTTTTGAATTTCGCACGCTGCCTTTTCACCGGAATGTTGTCAATGGGTTCCGCCATAAGAATTTAAGACACTGATGCCCTTTGCAACCACATACCCATGTAAGAGTGAGCAAAATTATTGATTATTATTACCTTATTATTTGTGCCCTGGTCCTGTAAGAGCTCTTTGTCACTTCCCACAAGCCGGGTTGTGACAAACTCACTCATTCTTATGTTTAATAAATGTATTGTATAGTGTGTGTGACACAGGTGCTAGAAGGGGTACGCAGCTGGAGGATGAATGTTTGAAGGGGTATGGGACTACTTGGATAACAACATTATGTCAGAGTACTAGTCTCTCTCACCGAGCTGGGCCGTTTGTCCTGCAGACCCTTTCTCCTCAACTGGATCCTGTCCAGGGGCCTCAGGTATGGGCTGGTCCAGTCAAACCACTCGTCATAGCGGTGGCTCCACTGACGGTAGTGGATCAGAACCTTCTCGTCCTCATAGTCGATCTTCTCTATGCTGGCCTGGTACCTGAGCAGTAGAGAGTTATGATGTTCAATAAGACTGATAATGGTAGACAAGAACAATAGGACATGAACATTAGAAACCTGGCCAGACAGTAATCAGATGGAAATGACACTGACCAGTTCTTCAGGTTGTCGCGAGCCTCCAGCTGTGCTCCCACCTCAAAGGTGATCCCTCTTCTGTCGGGAGGAGTCTTGGTCATCATGGGCACATTCAAGGCCTACCTGTAGAACAGCAGAAGAACATCCAAACAAGAGACTAGCATTATGTCAAATCTCCACATGAACTGGCCATAACTGCAGGAAGTGCATTGCCACACATCACGTTGTATAAGTTCAACGGGAAAACAAAAACAGTCTGGAGTTATGAAGACATCCCATCTTTGAAGCACCATTTGCTGACATCACTCAACTGAAAACGTACTATACGTCTGTTGATCATCCAAGTCACTAGGGCCAATTCAGAAATCAACAGGTGTCTGACTAATGGTTGAAATCAGTTCTGCATGTACTGCCATCCAGCACCCCAGGATTAACATTAGCTGGCTAGCGGAGCTGGAGGCTGGTTCAACATGTTGACTTTATTTGGATTCATTATTTGATGTAATTATTTAGTACCGTATTATTTAAAAAATATGGTAATGTTTTCACTGTTTGAACCCATGAATTTGCAGCAATCTTCGGACTACCTAAAGTAGTACTGGCTCCATGTCATCTACAAGACCCTGCTAGATAAAGTCCCCCTTTATCTTAGCATCTCCCACCTGTAGCACACGCTCCAGCAGTTATATCGCTAGTCACCCCCAAAACCAATTATTTATTTGGCCGCCTCTCCTTCCAGTTATCTGCTGCCAATGACTGGAACGTACTACAAAAATCTCTGAAACTGGAAACACTTATCTCCCTCACTAGCTTTAAGCACCAACTGTCAGAGCAGCTCACAGATTACTGCACCTGTACATAGCCCACCTATAATTTAGCCCAAACAACTACCTCTTTCCCTACTGTATTTCATTTATTTATTTAGCTCCTTTGCACCCCATTATTTGTATTTCTACTTTGCACATTCTTCCATTGCAAATCTACCATTCCAGTGTTTTACTTGCTATATTGTATTTACTTTGCCACCATGGCCTTTTTTTGCCTTTACCTCCCTTATCTCACCTCATTTGCTCACATCGTATATAGACTTGTTTATACTGTATTATTGACTGTATGTTTGTTTTACTCCATGTGTAACTCTGTGTCGTTGTGTCGAACTGCTTTGCTTTATCTTGGCCAGGTCGCAATTGTAAATGATAACTTGTTCTCAACTTGCCTACCTGGTTAAATAAAATAAAAAATAAAGTTTCACCGATATTTAAATGGAGGTATGTTGAAGTTAACGTGATTAGTAGAGATTGATGTTGCTAGCTTTTGGGGTGATTAACGTTAATCACTTAATGTGTCCATTTCCCTAAACCACTTTTGTTTTCCAGTTTGGCTTCACACCTTCAAGTGTAATTTCTCTTGACTATATAGTCTTTCATTTTTTTCTACTTTTTAGTTCTTTTGTTTGGATACCGTGATTGGAATAGATTTTATTCAGTCCCGGTACTAGGAGAAGTTCCTGAAGTTCCAAAACAAAGATGGATAAGAGTTTAGTAGTTAATTAAACATTAACTAGCCGGTTAGCTGCATCTTTACCCCACCCCCCTAAGTTTTAGATGCACACTGTCCCACTGGATGTCTAAGGTGAATGCCCTTCCTAAGACGTCTCTAAATGACTTAAATGTATGTAAAAGCACCAGTTGCACACTGCTTGTAGGGGGAGCCTGTAGACCAGAAGGAGAGCTGATCAACATTGAAAGTAAGTTGCAGGGTGGCAGGATAGATCAGAATTGAGGGTATGCCCTACAGGTACAATTCCCTCTGGACATCTGCAAATGCTTTTCTTCGCCGATTTGTGAAGGCACTGTAGTCCGCATAACAAGGTATGGTTCTCCAGGCATCTTGGATGGGCGCATTCATTCTTGCCCTTTTCAACAGGGTCCTTGTAGAATATTGTTGCGGTCTTGGTATCTGAAAACATTGAAGACCATGTGTCTGGGGGTTGTCCTTTACATTTTGGTTGTAAACCCGTTCCATTTGAATCGGAATAGTACCAAGTGAGGGAATCCATTTGGGAAGGATTTATTGCAGGAAAGCAATTTTATCACCTCCCTCCCGGTTTGTAGCAATCCCAGAGACCCTCACGTTGTGTCTGTGTTGATCCTCAAACAACACCATTTTGAACCACATCTTCTCAACTTCCAAAGTGCAGAGGTTCACATCCCTTTTTAGACCCCTTTCCTCAGTCTGAATGCAATCCACCGTTTCTATTAGCGCTCGAACTGATCCCATGTGGGTGTCCAACTTATCTTTCAAGGTAGCAA
The DNA here is from genome assembly GCF_021184085.1 of Oncorhynchus gorbuscha. Lineage (NCBI taxonomy): Eukaryota > Metazoa > Chordata > Actinopteri > Salmoniformes > Salmonidae > Oncorhynchus > Oncorhynchus gorbuscha. Next base: position 77,391,251 of record NC_060175.1, on the reverse strand, counting down.
CTTGTTCCCTTACTCCTTGAATTGCTGCACCAACCGCACGTTGAGCCACCACCTCCATCCGGTCTTGTTGTTCAGCTAAAGCTAGCGAAATGGCGTTGCTAAAGCTAGCATCAGTAGTAACTTAAGGGGTTGAGGTTGCCATTTTGGTAGACGAACCCATTTGTTTCTTGACCCCAGATATTTCCACCGACTTTTAAACTAGAAAGTATAAATTGTGTACAGTGCATTTGGAAAGTATTCAGACACCTTCACTTTTTCACGTTACAGCCTTATTCTGAAATGGATGTTCCCCCCACTCATTAATCTACACACAATAACCCATAATGACAATGCAAAAACTGGTTTAGAACTTTTTGCAGATGAATAAAAAAAAAAATATTACATTTACATAAGTATTCAGACACTTTACTCAGTACTTTGTTTTAGCACCTTAGGCTGTAATCGCTGCCAGTCTTCTTGGGTATGACACCAAGCTTGGCTCACCTGTATTTGGGGAGTGTCTCCCATTCTTCTCTACAGATCCTCTCAAGTTCTGTCAGGTTGGATGGGAAGCGTTGCTGCACAGCTATTTTCAGGTCCCTCCAGAGATGTTTGATTGGGTTCAAGTCCGGGCTCTGGCTGGGCCACTCAAGGACATTGAGACTTGCATTGTCTTGGTTGTGTGCTTAGGGTCGTTGTCCTGTTGTAAGTTTAACCGTGGCTCCAGTCTCAGGTCCTGAGCGCTCTGGATTAGGTTTTTATCAAGGACCTCTCTGTACTTTGCGCCGTTCATCTTTCCACTCGATCCTGATGCTGTCAACACCATGCTTCACCGTAGGGATGGTGCCAGATTTCTGCCAGATGTGACGCTTGGCATTCAGGCCAAAGAGTTCAATCTTGGCATCATCAAATCAGAGAATCTTGTTTCTCATGGTCAGAGTCCTTCAGGTGCCTTTTGGCAAACTCCAGGCAGGCTGTCATGTGCCTTTTAATGAGTATCTTATGCCTGGCCACTACCAGAAAGGCCTGATTGGTGGAGTGCTGCAGAGACGGTTGTCCTTCTGGAAGGTTTTCCCATCTCCACAGAAGAACTCTGGAGCTCTGCCAGTGACCATCGAGTTCTTGGTCACCTCCCTGACCAAAGCCCTTTCCCCCAATTGCTCAGTTTGGCCGGGTGGCCAGCTCTAGGAAAAGTCTAGGGGGGGTTCCAAACTTCTTCCATTTAAGAATGGGCACCACTGTGTTCTCTTTAAGACCTTCAATGCTGCAGAAATATGTTGGTACCCTTCCCCAGATCTGTGCCATGACACAATCCTGTCTCAATCCTGTCTCGGCGCTCTATGGACAATTCCTTCGACCTCATGGCTTGGTGTTTGCCCCGACATGCACTGTCAACTGTGGGACCTTACATAGACAAGAGTGTGCCTTTCCAAAAAAACGCCCAATCAATTGAATTTACCACAGGTAGACACCAATCCAGTTGTAGAGACTGCTCAAGGATGATCAATGGAAACAGGATGCACCGAGCTCAATTTTGAGTCTCATAGCAAAGGGCCTGAATACTTATGTAAATAAGGTATTTGCTCAAATGTATAAAAACCTGTTTTCACTTTGTCGTTATGGGGTTCTGTGTGTAGATTGATGAGAAAAACATTAATTTAATCAATTTTAGATTAACAAAATGTGGAAAAAGAGAAGGGGTCTGAATACTTTCCGAATGCACTGTACGTTTTTGTACATTTGAACAGCAGTAGGACAATATACCTTATATTGTTAAGGCTCTAAAGCAATACTAGTTGCGCCACCCCCATGGATTTAAAATGCCCCTCAGGCATGTCATCCTGGAGCATGGCCTGATGTAACTGCATTGACAGTCATAGATTTACAAGCGATGTTGCATGCTTGCCAAACAACCACAGGCAATATCAGTAATCTAGTCAAACAGTGCCCAGTGTTCGCATGCTGACCAAAGCAAGGTAGGCGGCCTGTTCCTGATCTTGCACATCTATGCTACACCTTCAGCATTAAAATGCTAAAATGGCTTGGGTGACATTAGGTCGTGACTCTAATAAAGCCTATGTAATTTGCTAGGTTGATATATATGCGCTGTTAAATTGTGTTTCACTGGAATAAAAATATGCTATGGGAGACAATTCTGATTTGGATATAGGCCATCTGCTGAACAGGGATTAAAATAAATGTTATTTTGATTGTTCAGGTTCAACATCAGCTATAATTTTTCTTTAAAGTTAAAATAAAGTATTTTTTATATATACATAGTGTAAAGTTGATAATTCCATAAAGAACCATCAGTTTTGCGAGGCACACTACATGGCCGCAGTGAGAGGAGAAAAGAAGCGCTCTGTAAAAACGTTAAACTCGTCACAAACATTAGATTTTGAGATCCGGACGAAATCCAAAATTTTGCTACATATTCACTGCCCATGTCATAGCTAATTTGTAAACAATAAATATTGATACATTACTAGCGCAAACACTTAATCTGACCAGTTCATTAGTGGGTGATGGTGATTTCAGAACCAGTGGGGAGACAAAAAACAGGCTACTGTTCAATTCAAGTACAAATAATTCAGTATTTTCAATTTCTACATTTACTGCACTCATTTGAGATCGTTTCCACACTGCCACGTAGGGCTGCACGATATGGGCCAACAATCTAGGCTTTGTTTTTTACCAAATGTTGCCATTTTGATTTGACTTGAGATTTAGAGCAAAACACCTTGGTGAACTGTTGGAATCATGGAAATAGAATGATTATTCTAATGGGCACTGTGTTTGACATGACAACAAATTAAAATGCCAGAGAGGAGTCATTGTGGCAGGGTAGGAACCAAAGTGTTGATAAGTGTTTCCTATAATCTTTGGCTACATTGAATGTTCCCTTAGCTACTTTATGAAGTAGCCAACATACTCATGCTTTGCATATTCCTCTTTGATTTAGAAGATGCAGTTGCACAAACATGCTCTTTTAGGTTAACACCATTACTGGTATTATATGCTTGTTTAGCTAGTTACCTTTGCTCTGACTCAGTACATTTATTAGCTAGCTAGCCAGCTAACTAAATAGCGCTTAGCAGCTAACACAATTTAAGCCCAACTTGGTAAGAAAAGACCAACAATTTTTTTGCAGATGTAAGTAACAAACTAATAGGGTAATTATAAAACACTAGTGGGTGTATATTAACCTCTTTCAGCTAGGGGGCACTATTTTTATGTTTGGAAAAATAACGTTCCCAATGTAAAAGGCCTATTTCGCAGGCCCATATGCTAGAATATGTATATAATTGACAGAATAGGATAGAAAACACTCCAAAGTTTCCAAAACTGTCAAAATATTGTCTGAGTATAACAGAACTGATATTGCAGGCGAAACCTGAGGAAAATCAAACAAGGAAGTGGCTTCTATTTTGAAAGCCCCATGTTCCATAGCCTGCCTTCGCTCCATTTAAAGGGATATCAACCAGATTCCTTTTCCTATCGCTTCCTGAAGGTGTCAGTCTTTAGACAGTTTCAGGCTTTTGTTTTGAAAAATGAGCGAGAAAGATAACATTGCGTCATGTGTTCGCATGAGTTTTGCTTGCGCAACAGAGGTTGGGCAGCCATCGTCTCTCCCTCTCCTACTGAAAAAGATAGTGCCGTTTGATATTATCGATTATATATATTTTAAAAACAACCTGAGGATTGATTATAAACAAACGTTTGACATGTTTCTGTGGACATTACGGATACTATTTGGAATTTGTCTGCGTTGTCGTGACCGCTCGAGCCTGTGGATTTCTGAACATAACGCTCCAAACAAACTGAGGTATTTTGGATATAAAATCATCTTTATGGAACAAAAGGAGCATTTATTGTGTAACTGAGTCTTGTGAGTGAAAATATCCGAAGATCATAGGTAAGCGATTAATTTGATTGCTTTTCTGATTTTTGCGACCAAGCTACTTTGATGCTAGGTGTTCATAATGTTTTGTCTAGTGATCGATAAACTTAAACGCTTGGATTGCTTTCGCTGTAAAGCATATTTTCAAAATCTGACACGACTGGTGGATTAACAAAATGCTAAGCTGTGTTTTGCTATATTGCACTTGTGATTTCATGAATATAAATATTTTTAGTAATATTGTTTGAATGTGGCGCTCTGCAATTCAGCGGTGGTTGATGAGAATTATCCTGCTAACGGGATAGGTAGCATCAAGAAGTTAAGAAGCTAAGGGAAAATAGCATTGTTATCAACATTGTTGCATGTGCTGCATTGACCATACAGACTGAACGCACGTGTTTCGTGGTCGAGGAACAAATGCACTCCTTGAGTGACAGGGGGCGGGGCTAGGTCTGCGTGGAAAGCGAGCAGTGAGAAATGACTCAAAGTAGCAAAGTAAACTATAAAAATGGATGTTACACACCGAATCACATTTAACAAACCAAACACTCAAATACTGTTATAGAAGGTGAAGTAAAAACCTAAACCGGTCTGTGCATCAATACCAGTAGATACAGTATACTGCCCAGCCCTAGTGCATCGAATCGTACTGAATCATTTCAAACTAAAACTTATCGTTATTGTATGCTACCGGAGCCCATGTCTCTAGATACGCATCTTGAAAAGGAAAGATGCATATTCCTAACTACTACCCCAACAGCAACTTTCTTCTAGAATTTTTAACAGCACAACACATCAGGTAAAAGTGCTGATCACAGCTATTCCTCCAAAATAACACAGTACTCCCATGCTTTTAGCTAAAGTGTAAATTGACACTGCTTAAGCCTTGATCACACCTACAGAGTCATTGCGCAAAATGGTACACAGCATCATCTGGATGTGTGCAACAAAAGTTCAACAATCACCTCTAACTACCATTTCTGTCAAGCCGTCTACGCATCTGTTCGATAAATCCAACGTATGCACCACACAGAACGCACTGAATCTACCTCTGCAATGCAGCAAGGCAAACGCAGCGTTCCATTGGAAATTAATGTACTTCTGGTGTATCAAAACACAATGACGCTGTCGGTGTGATCGAGGTGTTACTGGGGTTATAAGTAGAACTAAAGCATGCATTTGGCTGTGCATGTCAGGCAGCCCAATTCTGATCTTTTTTTCACTAACTGGTCTTTGGACCAATCAGATCAGCTCTGAAATCGATCGGATGTGATTGGTAAAAAGTTAAATTATTGGTGGGGGGGGGGGGTCAAAATGGGGCTGCCTGTATAAATGCAGCCTTATTGACTGGGAATGTCTGTCTGGGCTCAGATGATACTGTCAGCAGAGAACTAAAACAGCACTTATCTGTTACTCAGACTGAATACACCCATTCAACTGCTGCACCAAATCAAAATCATTTTCATTTCGAAGTAATCAAATCAAATATATTTTCCCAAACATGCCGACTAGACCTTATTTCAGCAAGAGGTTGTGCAATCAGGCCATAAATTGTGGAGAATGCCAGTTGATCGGCTTCAACCAACAAACAAAACAAATCCTCTCTGTCAGCAGGGTAATAGTTTAAACAATCCAATATATCTATAATGAAAAGCAAAAGCTACTTGGTTTAATTTTAGCATAAACAATGATTTCATAATACCCACAGTGGGTCTACTGACTGTTGGATTTCCTTTGTTCAGCGCAACTGACACCTTCAGTTGGAGACGTGTAGCTGATTCTGACACTGATTTGTACATGAGTGATGCTTAGCCATTTTAAGCATTGACACGACTGGAATCAAATACATTTTGAGGAATAGAAAGTAACAACATTCTGCTAGTATTTATAAAGCAGCAAATCACACCAAAACTGGCCATGATAGGCCTCTGTAGTTTGTTATGACATGCGCAGCATTGAGTGATAGAACAAGCCTGACAAAAGTAACGCAAATGGCGCACAATGAGTTCCAATGTTGTTTACGTTCTCAGAAGCTCTAACAAAACTGATTTAACGAGAATAAAAAATGCAATTATACAGCGCATTTAAGATGACGTTAAATAGCATTTTTTTTAATAAATCTGAGTTCTCAAAAACAGCGACAGATCAGATTATATAATTATCTGACTCAACAAGCTCGCGGATGAAACGTGCGTGTAACGTCGACAGAACTGCCGCACAACTATTTCCTTTACAAATAACGCTTTCTTCACTAACGTTAACCTCATAACGTAATTATGATGTTAAACAGTGAAAACCATATAATTATGTAAAAACAAAAAGCTAGTCCGCGTTTTGCTAATGCAGCTGCCGCCGATGTCGAATAAGCTCATTGGGTAGAAGCTGATGACAGATCCGAAGACAGACATTTCATAGGACGCAGCCGCTGTCAATTGGCTATTTACTTTGCCCGGGCCTTGTAGACCTGCTTCTGCTGTACTGTCTAGTTGCAGAGTAAGCAATTAACCACGGCTCGAGAACACACAGAAAACTCCATATCTGAAGAAGAGTTGCAACATGCCGCAAACAAAAATAATCAATGCAATTCGATGCTTCACTTGAGTTTATCAACTTTAACGTAAACAAATGAGTTTGCTGTAACTAGCAAACGTTACATTAGCTAACAATACTCCATCATGAAACAGAACATTCCGCACGCGTGCGGACAAGTTTAATATCCACAGAAGAAGCATGTCTGCCACCAAAAACATGTCATTGTAGTTTAACATTTAAATGATACATTGTGTAAGACATGATACATATTGACATTACAAAGAAACTAGACGCTTACCTCGAGCTCCTAGTTGTTTCTTCTCGTGGATGAAGCCTACTTCACTTGCAAGTCCTTCCTTGGAGCAACGTGCTTCTCGGCCAACGCAGTTTGTTTCTCGTCCACACTCCGACAGCGCTGCCTCCGTTACCAAGTGGCGATCCTCTGCGCGTGCGCAACTGCTATTCCCCTCATCTGCCTCCTAGCTCAAGAACAAGAAGTGGATCTAGAATGTTCGATTTCTTTCTATTATGAAATGTAACTTTTTTTGTAGAGAATTAAGTTGTTTTTAATGGGGTTCACATTGCTTGCTCTCATTATTTTTGTCTCAGAGAAGAGAGAGAGAGAGAGAGAGAGAGAGAGAGAGAGAGAGAGAGAGAGAGAGAGAGAGAGAGAGAGAGAGAGAGAGAAAGAAAATATAGTCTACACAGTGATGGTGATTCATACATTTGTTTAGTTTACTTTTCTATTCTATTCCATTTGAATTCCCCTTTGTGCTAAAATATCCCACTGTACTACTGTACAGGCTTTGGTAGATGGCATGATGAACCTATCAAGACCTTAAGAAAAATGTTTACCTTAATCCTACACTTGAACTATAATGTTTTTTATGTCCACTTTCATTGAAATTCAGTAGTCATAATTTGAGTGACTTGTGTTTTACATTGTACATGTACAGGTAACTGCCAAAATAAAGGAAACACTTGACTAAGTGAGGGATCTGGCGGCTCTGGTCACCAACCTTTTCTGAGATCACTGTGAGTCAAAATGCAAACCGAGCTCTTACCGCTCAGATTTTTTTAAACATGACTTAAAAAACGTAAGCCTATGCAACATGAACAATGAAATACAGTTCCCTAGCAATGAGGTTTGTGCAGTAGACTTTAGGCCCAATACATTATCACTGTATATTGGCTATGCTTGAATTGCCCTGCCAATGTTGTTCTTCTCAGACCATTTTGAAATGATATGTTAAAACATTTGGTATTACGATCACACTGGTAATAGAACATTTGTGTATTACTCTTTACTGGACTGATGGCCTGCATCTCATGGTCAGTCTGAGGGGAAGGAGGGAGCAGCAGTGAGGCTGCATCTCCACTCTCCCTGCCTCCACGGGAAAGGGGACACAGTCTTCCAGCTAATGGTGAATCTCAAGTCGCACTGCATGATTTCTGCCTCACGCACCAATTCATGTTACTCCTATGACAGGAGAAGGTTAAATATTCCTTGATATTAAAAAAGACACAAGCCACTAATAATAACAACGCAAGCTTATTGTAATACTTTGCTATACTCATTCATTGCAGCTGCAGTGCTGGTTATGGCGTGAGTGGAAGTAGGGAGAACGTGCATTTTATGGCGTAAATGTGTTGACAGTACTGAATAACAACTTAAACTTACTCATAAAAACAGCAGCTCATTATTGTATTTGTTGAGTCTCTATCTCATCATGGTTTTAAATGTTTTGAAATCTCACAGTATTAACTTTGCCATGCTTTCAAAACTTATTTTTACAGTGTATGGCTCAGGGAAACTGCGGACAACGGTGATCTGAGCTATCGGATTGGCACGCGGTAGGCTTTTAGGTGCACTTGATTTGCTCACTGGGCCTGCTGGGTAGGCAGAGTTCTACCTTCAGACACATGAAATGGTTAAAAATGGGAACACTTTGCCTTCCCGGCGTTCGGGCTGCTGAATCAAGTGCACCTACCCCCAACAGTGTGAAGCTACACTGAACAAAAATATAAAGGCAACATGTAAAGTGTTGGTCCCATGTTTCATGAGCTGAAATAAAAGACCCCAGAAATGTTCCACTGGCACAAAGCTTATTTCTCTCAAATGTTGTGCACAAAAATGTTTACATCTCTGTTAGTGAGCATTTCTCCTTTCCCAAAATAATCCATCCATCTGACAGGTGTGGCAAATCAAGAAGCTGATTAAACAACATGATCATTACACAGGTGCAGCTTGTGCTGGGGACAATAAAAGGCCACTAAAATGTGCAGTTTTGTCACACAACAATGCCACAGATGTCTCAAGTTGAGGGTGGCGTGCAATTGGCATGCTGACTGCAGGAATGTCCACCAGAGCTCTTGCAAGAAAATGTAAATGTTTATTTCTCTACCATAAGCCACCTCCAACGTAGTTTTAGAGAATTTGGCAGTACGTCCAACCGGCCTCACGACCACAGACCGTGTGTATGGCGCCTTGTGGGCGAGCAGTTTGCGTATGTCAATGTTGTGAGCAGAGTGCCCCGTGTTGGTGAGGTTATGGTATGGGCAGGCAGGCAGGCATAAGCTACGGACAACGAACACAATAGCATTTTATTGATGGCATTTTGAATGCACAGAGATATTGTGATGAGATTCTGAGGCCCATTGCCGTGCCATTCATCCGCCGCCATTGTCTCATGTTTCAGCATGAAAATGCACGGCTCCATGTCGCAAGAATCAGTGCCCAATTCCTGGAAAACTGAAAATGTCCCAGTTCTTCCATGGCCTTCATACTCACCAGATATGTCACCCATTGAGCATGTTTGGGATGCTCTGGATTGACCTGTACAACAAAGTATTCCAGTTCCTGCCAATATCCAGCAACTTTGCACAGCCATTGAAGAGGAGTGGGACAACATTCCACAGGCCCCAATCAACTGCCTGATAAACTCTATGCGAAGTAGACGGGTCTTGCTGCATGAGACAACTGGTGGTCACACCGGATACGGACTGGCTTTCTTATCCACCCCCTACCATTTTTTTAAGGTATCTTAAAATCCATAGATTAGGGCCTAATGAATTTATTTTAAATTGACTGATTTACTTATATGAACTGTAACTCAGCAACATGTTTGCATATGGTGTTTATATTTTTGTTCAGTATAATAAAACATGTTTTAAACACAAGGCTTTATCGTTGTTTTTTTTACAGAAATATTTGTTGATTGACAAGGAATGCCTTGGAGATCGACCAGTCAGTGACCACTGCATTACCCATAAGAGTCATTGGATGAAGGGATCTTCTATACGGGGTAGTTTTGTTAAGAGCCCCAACCTCAATCTGAACATTGACACGCGTCGCTTGCGGTACGTTTCTTAACAGGGGGAATCCATATTTATGAACAGAACTATTTTGCTAAGGGTTTTCCACAATAAATGATATGAAAAATGTGTTTTAATGACTATGTAACTAATCTACCCCCTCCCTCAATCGCACCCCCAATAATAAGAAACAGAATAATCATTAAAAATATTAGGAATAACCAAGTGTATTCTAAGCAATGCAAAGCACATGAATTGACCTTTCAGTTTTTGCTTCGACGTGGACTTGTTTTGGGGAGCTGTTGTTTGAAGCGCTGTCACCATGAACATGTTTTAAACAACCTTGTCTCAGCAGCATACATAGGCCCTATTTGATGCAGACATGGTTGAAATGGCTTATTTTACCGATAATATTTACCAAGCCAATCAGAGCGTTTTTTTTTACCACGATAAATTATCGTGTGCTTTTCCAGTTGGCGCATACATACAAATTAGCACATTGTAACCCAAAGCCGCTACGGTGCGCTCACATATGGAGCTCACCCAGTACGGATACTTTTGTAACCTCCCCTATAATATATGCCAAGGTGCATTGAAGCGGTACTTGCGGCCCAACGCCCTATTCTGACACCAAGGTCTACATGTAAACAAACGATCTAACACTTCTGTCCACCAGAGAGCAGTATAGCTTTCACTTAATTAAAACATATTTCCTTGCTAACACTACCAGTTTTGCGATCATAAACCCCGGTTAAATTAGGCTGGCTCTTGTGGTGATGCTGATGGTTTATCGGCACTGGTGGTTACTTTAGACAGCCGGTTAGGATAATTAACGTTGCAGGTTAGGAGACTGAGTTTAAGGTTAGAAAAATAGTTAAGTTTAGCTCAAATGCTGAAGTTGTCAACAACTGTTATCCCCAATGCGACAACTAGATGGAGATGTAATCAGAGCTGCCAACTCTCACGCATTTGTCCCTCTTCTCACGTTCACACCTCTTATATCTCTATATGGTACGTTAACATTTCAACTGTGAGACACGTCGTTTCGAAATCGGAACATCTGCGACTGCAATGTAACATCACGAGTAGAACCTCCATCATTGTCCTGTCATGCCACAGAACAAGGAACCAATGCACATTCAAGCAAATGATTGGTCTTTTCATTCTTCTTCTTCTTCTTCTTCTTCTTCTTCTTTTTCTGTGGGTTTTATGGCAGATTACAACCCAAACATGTGTATTGCCGCCACCAACTGGAAGGGTTGAAACCAAATCAAGATAAAAAATATAAAAAAAATCCATACATGATAGGGAAACTAACTTAAACCACCCAAATAAAAATAGTACATTGACAAAACAAAACGCTCACTTTTTCCTTCTTTCAATTCTCCATATCTCCCTTCTCAGGCTCTAGGGCTTGTGACAATATTCCATGTAACTCCTTCTCCGATAAATCTTTCAGCCCCAGGAACCGTTCTGCCGCTTCCACAATGATTTCTATATTCCTGAATCTTCTCTCCACCTTGGCAGTTCCGTCTATCACCATCGCTATTATGTCCACCTTCTTAACCTTTAAAATGTCAGGACCCTGCTAGTGAAAGGAAAACCCTGCAGCCTGCTGCCTGCAGTGGGGGCCTATTCACCACCATGGACTCTTCAAGTGCACCATTCACACCCCTGTGACTTTGGATGCCTCATTCTCTATCACCCTTGTGGGGCATTTAAAAGACGTGGCTTCATGGTTCCCACCACAATTGAAACATGTCACATTTTCATCACTTCTATAACACATAATATGATCTTTTCCACAACTTGGACATCTCGGCTTCACCCTTCTGCACTTGAAACATGAAACATGAAACATGACCAAAAGCTTTACAATGATCCCACTGCATTGGTATTGGGATAAATGCTCTGACTCTGTAGTTGATATATCCTAACTGCACTTGAGTTCAGCCGACGTGCATCAATCACTCCAGGAATATTCTTCATCTCTTCAACATGACTAGAAATGATACGTGGTTAAGGTGTAGGGGCAGATTTGTCAACATGTCTTCAGGAGATGTTATTATCAATTTAATACATTTAGTCTGATCAGTAGAACAATTCTAATTCTTAGCAATGGTCTAAAATAAAGGGTAATTAGTGTGATTGTCAGCAAAAACACTCCCCACATTTACAGTATTTTATTATTCCACGTCTTCCCAAATTTGCCAGTGAAATCACATATTTCAAATCTGATATGCCTGCTTGTGTCTTTGAAAATTAATTATATGAGGCTATGTATTTTTGCAGCCTCTCATGGACACTTTTTAATAAGTCCTACAACTAAGCATTGGATATTAAATGCCCCAGACCTCAAATATACTGTTTGACATTTTAGCATTGTGCACATGCTAGGTAGAGATTGTAACGTTAGGGGGACTCATAACTCATAAAAACATAGCATTTTGTCTATGAAGAGTAAGATGATGGCAAGGATTTTCAATTAGTAGGCATAAACCACCTGAATATTGATCATTCATAATTGATCATTTTTCTTCAAGGTTGGGCGATTTTGAGAAATTAATTGTCACAAGAACATTTTCAAACACCCAGCACTTGGGAAACTTAGATCAGGGGTGGCCAACCCTCCTGGAGGGGAAGCAGGATTTTCTTCCAGCCCTATTTTAAAGAGATACAGTAGTTCACCAAAATGACAAAATACAAAATGTTTGTATCCTTACTTTGAAAGCAGTCTATGGACAAGGAGACTACAATCTATTATTTATCTATTATTTATTATTTATGATTAGTATTTCCTGTGCAGATCATTGGTGTAGTGCAGGGGTGTCAAAATCATTCCATGCAGGGCCTAGTGTCTGCAGATTTGAGTTTTTTTCCTTTCAATTAAGACCTAGACAACCAGGTGAGGGGAGTTCTTTACTAATTAGTGATCGTAACTCATCAATCAAGTACATGCGAAAATATGTTTGACACATGGTATAGTGATAACATTGCCAGGACATACAGCTTTACACATACACATCCATCCCTGCTTCAGACCTTCCCACTGTTACTCACATTTCCCTGTTTCCCCATCTAAGTTCATTACTGTCTGAATAAAGTGTCAAACCACCTAAAACTTCAAATCTCATCCCCCCAAAATCGCAAAGTAACAAAGGCATCGAATTTTGAGTGTCCCTTTAATGTTCAAAGCATTCTGAGTACCCCTGGCCTGTGTTTTATTTTTTTAGGGCTAAGCCATGTAAAAATACATTTTCCTGGAGGAGGACACCTCGACCCCACTCTAGGCATGGCTGTATTCGAATACCCATACTAACATACCATATACCACATACTTAATGAGTATATACTACATACTAGTTCATTTTAGTATACTGTAAATTAATGGTATCGTTTCCGTTGAGTGTTCTAGAGCTTCGCCTGTCTACTGGAAGTTGATGCTGTTTCTATGCAACCTCTTGCTTGCTTGTTAGCATAACAAATGACTAGCTAAACGTTTTATGATTTCAGGTGTGTTCGTAAATTTAATCTGGAGTGCCTGAGTGCAGTCTGTGTGTTTATAAATCCAGAGCATTGTCAGATTGTCTGTTCGTAAATTCAGATAATTTTGCTCTTGTAGCGTTCAAAGCACACAATGGACTCTCTGGCCTAGGAGTAGGGTTGATCCAAGCATTTAACGGCAGTCATATACCCAAGCTAACTGGCTAACGTTGGCTAGCTGCTTCCAGACACAAATGAGGGAACACCTCACTCTGACCATTTTTTCACGCCCTAGCAGAGCTAGTTTGGCTGTTTCATGTTATCCAGAGCATTGGTGAATGTAACTGTGCTGTTGGCAATAATTTAATTGCACTTTTTTTTGCGGATGTTTACTTACACCGGCCATATTCAATGGGTGTTGCTCTGAAAGCAGAGTAGATAGCCAGAATTAACAATGTCCATTGAAACGCACAACAACTATACCACTTAGCTAAGAATGATGTAAATAATCAAGTCAATCAACGTTGGGATGTTAGTTAGATAACGATAATTAATATACTGCCTGGCAAGTTTGAGTAGCCAACTAACGTTAGGTAACTAGCTAACATACCGGTACATACTGCTGTAATTCTATGCGGTTCGTAAGGATAGCGTAGCTGGGCAAATTGTCTGCCAACATAACGTGTAACGAAAAAAGTTTGAAAAGTTATTACATTATTACATTGCTCAACATTTTCTTAACATTTGACATAATTACTATAGTTAAAGCAATGAATTTGTATCTTCTCTTGTTGGACTTATTGGCTGCATATTTTCATCCATTTTCTTCAAATCTGAAAAAGTTGTGAAGTCACGCACATTTTCTGAAGAATTATATTATGGGCCCTAAAAGTACGGAAATAGTGTCCACTGAACGTATACTTCGTATTTTGGCAAATCTAGTACGAATCTGGGAACTTTTGACATACTAACTATATCCATACTATTTACATTTACATTTAAGTCATTGACCAATTAGCATACTATATACTCAATTCACATCACAAATATTACGGTTAGTATGGTTTGATCACAGAGTCTCATTTTCTTCAAAAGTTGGCAACCCTGTTTTAATGGTAGCCACAATAGTTGGGTTACCTCAAAACATCACAAAAACGATGTGTGTGCTTCCATGAGGCAGAAGTCAGCGGATTTTGTGATTCTGGATGATCAGATTACTAGGAAGAATGACAAGAAACTGCCATGTGAGGAATCATAAGTGGCTCATTTCATCTCGTTTAATCTTTTGAATGATTTCATTTCAATGCATATGGTAAACATTTGCTAGCTAGCTAACCAACAACTGTTTTTCTTTTTTTCTTTTTTTCTTTCACCTTTATTTAACCAGGTAGGCGAGTTGTTAACAAGCTCTCATTTACAACTGCGACCTGGCCAAGATAAATCAAAGCAGTTTGACACATACCACAACACAAAGTTACACATGGAATAAACAATAATACAGTAGAAAAAGTCTATATATAGTGTGTGCAAATGAGGTAAGATAAGGGAGGTAAGGCAATAAATAGGCCATGGTGGTGATTTATTTACAATATACCAATTAAACACTGCAGTGATAGATGTGCATAAGATGAATGTGCAAGTATGAGGATGAGGTAGTTGGATGGGCTACTTACAGATGGGCTATGTACAGGTGCAGTGATCTGTGAGCTGCTCTGACAGCTGGTGCTTAAAGCTAGTGAGGGAGATATGAGACTCCATCTTCAGAGATTTTTGCAGTTTGTTCCAGTCATTGGCAGCAGAGAACTGGAAGGAAAGGCAGCCAATCAGGAATTTGCTTTGGGGTGACCAGGGAGATATACCTGCTGGAGCGCGTGCTACGGGTGGGTGCTCCTATGGTGACCAGCGAGCTGAGATAAGGCGTGGCTTTACCTAGCAGGGTCTTTTAGATGACCTGGAGCCAGTGGGTTTGGCGACGAGTAAGAAGCAAGCCAACGAGAGCGTAGAAGGTCGCAGTGGTGGGTAGTATATGGGGCTTTGGTGACAAAACGGATGGCACTGTGATAGACTGCATCCAATTTGTTGAGTAGAATGTTGGAGGCTATTTTGTAAATGACATCGCCGAAGTCGAGGATCGGTAGGATGGTAAGCATTTTAAGCATTTTAAAGAATTTGAAGTAAGAATAGCTTGAACGTGTAAAAGTTGGTTTAGTTCTCTAGCTTGAACGGTTCAAGAGTTACTGTTGGTGGGTTGTTTTATGTTAATTTAAACAGATATAGTTGACAAATGTTGTAGAGAATTTGAATATATGAAAGGCTGAATACGTGAAAATTGGTTTGGTGTCCCTAGCTTGCACGGTTCAAGAGTTACTGTTGGTGGGTTATTTTATGCAGATTTGTAGACATTTATATAGCTATAAGTTTATAAAAGTGTTAAAGAATGTGATAGCCTGAATGTTTTAAAGTTGATCTTGTAGCTTAAAAAAAATGGAGCAGGACCATTTTGAATTGCTACCTCTGTATTCCTATGGTTCTTATTCAAACCCATGTTTTATATATATAGTGTCATGATGGTCCTGACTATGGATCAAATGACCCTCTCTCTCTTCCACAGGAGAAGGAGGGGAGGGGAAGATGTTGGTCAGTTGTTATGACTTAACGACAGGTTGTAAATTCCTTGCAGAAACTTTCTCTTCACCTCACCCCTTTCTCACCAACACCTCCCCTTTGCTGATCCTCAGCACAGGGGCTCCACAAGGGTACGTGCTCAGCCCCCTCCTGTACCCTCTGTTCACCCATGACTGTGTGGCCAAGCACACCTCCAACTCAATCATCACTCAGTCAAGTTTGCAGATGACACAACCGTAGTAGGCCTGATTACCAACAATGACGAGACAGCCTACAGGGTGATGGCCCTGGCGGATGGGTGCCAGGAAAATAACCTCTTCCTCAACGTCAACAAAACGAAGGAGCTGATCGTGGACTTCAGGAAACAGCAGAGGGAGCACCTCCCTATCCACATCGACGGGACAGTAGTGGAGAAGGTGAAAAGCTTCAAGTTCCTCTGTACGCATCACGGACAGGTCCACCCACGCAGACAGTGTGGTGAAGAAGGCACAACAGCGCCTCTTCAACCTCAGGATGCTGAAGAAATCCGGCTTGGCCCCTACGACCCTCACAAACTTTTACAAATGCACAATTGAGAGCATCTTGTCGGGCTGTATCACCGCCTGGTACGGCAACTGCACAGTCCGCAACCGAAGGGCTCTCCAGAGGGTGGTGTGGTCTGCCCAATGCATCACCGGGGGGCAAACTGCCTGCCCTCCAGGACACCTACAGCACCCGATGTCACAGAAAGGTAAAAAATATCATCAAGAACATCAAACACCCGTGCCACGGTCTGTTCACCCTGCTATCATCCAGAAGGCGAGGTCAGTACAGGTGCATCAAAGCTGGGACCGAGACACTGAATAACAGCTTCTATCTCAAGGCCATCAGACTGTTAAATAGCCATCACTAGCCGGCTACCACTCGGTTACTCAACCCTGCACCTTAGAGGCTGCTGCCTTATATACATAGACATAGAATCACTGGTCACTTTAATAATGTTTACATACTGCTTTACTCATTTTATATGGATATACTGTAGTCGATTCTACTGTATTTTAGTCAATGCCACTCCGATATTGCTCATCCTAATATTTATGTATTTCTGAATTCCATTATTTTACTTTTAGATTTGTGTGTGTTGTTATGAATTGTTAGATACTACTGCACGGTTGGTGCTAGGAACACAAGCATTTCGCTACACCCCCAATACCATCTGCTAAATATCTATAATAGTGAGAAATGTAATTTGATATGATTTGATTTATTTATTTTTACATTTGTCACGTTGGTATATATGATTCGGGAGACAGATGCAGGAATGCGTTATAGTTTTTTACATTTTTTTACCCAAATTACGGCGTGCCGTGTAAGGCACGGGGACGAAGACCAAACAAACACGTAACAAAACACAGGGTAGAAACCCTAAACAAAAGAGTGAGGAGTACCTTGAATAAATAACACACTTGCATAATGATTAACACACGGGACGAGACCCGTAATCATCTGCGCAATCCACAATGGCACGAAAGCCAAAACACACAGCACAGGTACTCACACGCACCAACGGACATTGTAACAATAATCGACCCCCCCAATGGAAACCGAAGGGCACATATATACAAATACTAACAAGTGGGAATAGGGGACAGGTGTGTGTAATGACATTTCTGGAGGGATCCGTGACAACATTTTTATATATACTTTTTGAAAATACTCAAATGAATGGACCAAAATACAAACAAATCTCAAAATTGATAAGTAAATACAAAAGTTTTATTTCAGCCTGTGGTTCTTTGCCGTAAACAGTAAATCAAGTTGTCTGGCCTAATGTTTAATAACACACATTTTTTTACGATATAGACAATTTTGACTTTGTGTCTGTTGCGAGAGCCGCACAGGGAGAGAAATATGCATGCCCAGTCATTGAACAACTACAGAATTTCTAAACCTCATTCTTAATGCAGTCGGAAAACACACCTTTGAAAGCAATTCTGATGGCCACTGTTAATTGAGGATCACAGAGATGTCTAGTGTTACTAGGCTACACATATTTGTAAAATTCAATTAATGAGTAGGCCTAAAATTGTTTTTTTTTAAAACCTGAGTTTTTAGAACTGGAGTTTTAAGCAGCTGCATGATGTACAGCGCCTTCGGAAAGTTTTCAGACCACTTGACCCTTTCCACATTTTGTTACGTTACAGCCTTATTCTATTCAATCCTGACTAGTCTTATTCTAAAACGGATTAAATTGTTTTTTTCTTTCTTGTCTATCTACACCCCATAATGACGAAGCAAAAACAGGTTTTTAGACATTTTTGTAAATGTATTAAAAACAAAAAACTGAAATATCACATTTACATAAGTATTCAGACCCTTTACTCAGTACTTTGTTGAAGCACCTTTGGCAGCGATTACAGCATCAAGTCTTCTTGGGTACGGCGCTACAAGCTTGGCACACCTGTATTTCTCTCATTCTTCTCTGCAGATCCTCTCAAGCTCTGTCAGGTTGAATGGGGAGTGTTGCTGCACAGCTATTTTCAGGTCTCTCTAGAGATGTTGGATCGGGTTCAAATCCAGGCTCTGAATGGGCCAATCAAGGGCATTCAGAGACTTGTTCCAAAGCCACTCCTGCGTTGTCTTGGCTGTGTTCCTTAGGGTCATTGTCCTGTTGGAAGGGGAACCTTCACCCCAGTCTGAGGTCCTTGATGCTCTGAAGCAGGCATCAAGGATCTCTCTGTATTTTGCTCCATTCATCTTTTCCTCCATCCTGACTAGTCTCCCAGTCCCTGCTGCTGAAAAACAACCCCACAGCATGATGCTTCCACGACCATACTTCACCATAGGGATGGTGCCAGGTTTCCTCCAGGCATGATTGCTTGGCATTCAGGCCAAAGAGTTCAGTCTTGTTTTTAACAGACCAGAGAATCTTGTTTCTCATGGTCTGAGTCTTTAGATGCCATTTGGCAAACTCCGGGTGGGCTGTCATGTGCCTTTTACTGAGGAGAGGCTTCCGTCGGTCCACTCTACCAGAAAGACCTGATTGGTAGAGTGCTGCAGAGATGGTTGTCCTTCTGCAAGGTTCTCCCATCTCCACAGAGGAACTCTAGAGCTCTGTTAGAGTGACCATCAGGTTCTTGGTCACCTCCTTGACCACCTCCCCCGATTGCTCAGTTTCTCTTGGCGGCCAGCTCTAGGAAGAGTCTTGGTGGTTCCAAACTTCTTCCATTTAGAATGATGGAAGTCACTGTGTTCTTGAGGACCTTCAAACGCTGTAGACATTTTTTGGTACCCTTCCCCAGATCTGTGCCTCTACACAATCCTGTCTCGGAGCTCTACAGACAATTCCTTCGACCTCATGGCTTGGTTTTTGCTCTGACATGCACTGTCAACTGTGGGACCTTATATAGACAGGTGTGCCTTTCCAAATCATGTCCATTCAATTGAGTTTACCACAGGTGGACTGCAATGAAGTTGTAGAAACATCTCAAGGATGATCAATGGAAACAGGATGCACCTGAGCTCAAATTTGAGTCTCATAGGAAATGGTCTGAATACTTAGATAAGGTATTTCTGTTTTGTATTTTTAATATGTGCAAAAATGTCTAAAAACCTGTTTTCACTTTGTCGATTGCTCCAGATAAAAAAAAAATCCATTTTAGAATAAGGCTGTAACATAACAAAATGTGGAAAAAGTCAAGGGGTCTGAATACTTTCCGAAGGCACTGTATGTGGCATGAATACACATGGAAGACCGAAGATAAATGTAACAAGGGTCAGGTGTAACTGCTAGGCCTACATTATATTCACAGTACATGATTGGCTGAGTGCCAGTGGAATGTTTTTTGGGGGGGGACATTCAATCATCAATATGTTTCTAACTAGCAACAAGAGAGTCTAATGTTTAGAGTTTGGGATAAATGCAGATGGAAAACCCCTATTTATTTCTAGCCACTATTCTGCATTAGGTGGGTAACATCAGGTGATAATGATTATTGCTAAATAGGACACCTTCCTGATAATATGGACCAATATATTATTGGGCTCATTTCTGGAGGGGGAAATTACATTTTAGATGTCAGCATCATTTTATTTTCATTCACTTCCGTGACCTGTTGTATGCTGTAATATGTGCGTTTGTCAGTGTCATATTACTTAGGCTAGTAAATTATATCACCCTCCACCTCCCAAATCCCAATTTAACCACTGATCATAAGTGTGTTATTTTAGATGTTATTTCCAGCCACTTCTCAACTTAGTGTATTAAAAGCCACTTCAAAGTTGTGCTTTTGTATTTTCCTTTGATTGTGTTTTAGTCACTGTGCTAGCTAGCAAATGAAATGGGCATTATGCAGAATTCATTAATGTTTTCAAATACTTTACAGAAAACCTGTAGATAATTTGAGCTTTATCCTTGTGGAGTTGTGCATGCTTATGCTGTGCTTGCAGGTTGCAACAAACAAGGGACAAGAACAGCTGATGTGACAGAGACAGAGACACCAACAGTCAAAGTAACTCCTGTTTCACACACCAAAATCCAAGGCCCCCACACTACCTGGAATGTGACGGGGCCACACTGGCTCACCTCACGGAGAGCCTACAGGACAAAAGGTAAAGAACACACATCCACTTTCTCTCCCTTTATTGGGGGCGATTTGGCCCTGCAACAATTGTGTCCTATACATAAACACCTACACTTAGAAAATACAGCTGAGCCTAAATTGCAGGTCTGCTTATCATACTTACTTGGCCTCCTGCATACAACTGTCCAGAGGTTTGTATGTGTGCTTTAACACGGAGATACCATGGCTGCTGTTGGGGTTGTGTTTACGTTTATTACTTATGGGACACATACGTTCAGATGTGTCAGGGTCCGGATGTGTTGGATGCAGTGAAAGACATAATTCTACCATTAGCACATAGATTTAATGGCACCCAGAACCACATCCTGCGTAAGCGCTGGCCTCTAGCCATCTACTCAATGTTTCTGTTGGTCACAAATAAACTTGGACTGTGAAATGCATATTGATGTCAATGGGGGACAAAAGTTAAGAGTTAAATACACATATCCGTGCAAAATGAGCACATTTCTTTACTGTCCATTTGATTTTTTTCAATCATTTCATGAAATAAATGCATCTGCAAAATCACGATGGCCATTGCTGTTTTTAATGTTTTTCAAACAGCATACCCCAAAGACCTGCAAGCATATTTACAACAATAGTCAATAGCATCCATCATGTGAGGACCGGGGATTAGAGATAGAAGTGCAATGGATGAGGTGCACACACATGTTGTAACTGTAACCACACACAGTGTAAACATCACACACCTAAGTTATTCTATCATCTCAACAACCACTATCAACACTCATTCCAAGGACGAAAAAAGAAGACCGTGTCAAAGGTTAGGCTATTTATCAAATTGAAAAATGACACTGATGAGTTGCACCACGAGCATTTAAGTCAAATGAAGTGAATAATGACATTACTGTAGAATGGAACATTAGGTTGATATTTTTTAACAATATGGTTGAATCATGTTATAACTAATTGGTTTGAACACTCAGTGACCAAAGACCATACTGCTATTCACATATCAAACTGAATATGTACAGCCGTCATCCACAGAAGAGCATAGGATGGAGACGAGTTAAACCAGAGCTTTGGGAGTTCAGTGCGTAAGAGTATGGGCTCTGTCCATGACATCTTCCTCCTTGTTCTGCATGCTCAGCATACAATTGAAGTCGGAAGTTTACATACACCTTAGCCAAATACATTTAAACTCAGTTCACAATTCCTGACATTTAATCAGAGTAAATATTCTCTGTCTCACGTCAGTTACTATGGTCACCATTTTATTTTAAGAATGTGAAATGTAAGAATAATAGTAGAGAGAATTATTTATTTCAGCTTTATTTCTTCCATCACATTCCCAGTGAATCAGAAGTTTACATACACTCAATTAGTATTTGGTAGCATTGCCTTTAAACTGTTTAACTTGGGTCAAACGTTTCGGGTAGCCTTCCACAAGCTTCCCATAATAAGTTGGGTGAATTTTGGCCCAGTCCTCCTGACAGAGCTGGTATAACTGAGTCAGGTTTCTAGGCCTCTTTGCTCGCGCACACTTTTTCAGTTCTGCCCACAAATTCTCTCTAGGTTTGAGGTCAGGGCTTTGTGATGGCCACTCCAATACCTTGACTTTGTTGTCCTTAAGCCATTTTGCTTCAACTTTGGAAGTATGCTTGGGTCATTGTCCATTTGGAAGACCCATTTACAACCAAGCTTTAACTTCCTGACTGATGTCTTGAGATGTTGCTTCAATATATCCTTTTCTCCCTCATGATGCCATCTATTTTGTGAAGTGCACCAGTTCCTCCTGCAGCAAATCACCCCTAGAACATGATGCTGCCACCCCCGTGCTTCACGGTTGGGATGATGTTCTTCAGCTTGCAAGCCTCCCCCTTTTTCCTCCAAACATAACGATGGTCATTATGGCTAAACAGTTCTATTTTTGTCTATTCACACCCGAGGACCTTTCTTCAAAAAGTACGATCTTTTCCCCATGTGCAGTTGCAACCATCTGGCTTATTTTATAGTGGTTTTGGAGCAGTGGCTTCTTCCTTGCTGAGCTGCCTTTCAGGCTATGTCGATATAGGACTAGTTTTTACTGTGGATATAGATACTTTTGTACTGGTTTCCTCCAGCATCTTCACAAGGTCCTTTGCTGTTGTTCTGGAATTGATTGGCACTTTTCGCACCAAAGTACGTTCATCTCTAGGAGACCGAACGAGCCGCCTTCCTGAGCGGTATGACGGTGTTGGTGTTAATACTTGAATATTATTGTTTGTACAGATGAATGTGGTACCTTCAGGCATTTGGAAATTGCTCTCAAGGATGAACCAGACTTGTGGAGGTCTACCATGTTTTTTATAAGGGCTTTTGATTTTCCCATGATGTCAAGCAAAGAGGCACTGAGTTTGAAGGTAGGCCTTGAAATATATCCACAGGTACACCTCCAGTTGAATCAAATGATGTCAATTAGCCTATCAGATGCTTCTAAAGCCATGACATAATTTTCTGGAATTGTCCAAGCTGTTTAAAGGCACAGTCAGCTTAGTGTATGTAAACTTCTGACCCACTGGAATTGTGACACAGTAAATTATAAGTGAAATAATCTGTCTGTAAACAATTGTTGGAAAAATTACTTGTGTCATGCACACAGTAGATGTCCTAACCGACTTGCCAAAACTATAGTTTGTTAACAAGAAATGTGTGGAGTGGTTGAAAAATGAGTTTTAATGACTCCAACCTAAGTGTATGTGAACTTCAACTGTATATCCCTGATGCACTCCCAGAAATACCGGCATTGTGCACCCTGCCCACCTCAGCACTGCCCCTGCTGGCTGGAGGTGATGGAAAACTGGTTATATCCTCCAATGTGGCTATGGAGTACTCAACCCTGGGGGTTTAGGTTTTCAAAAGATGAACAGTAAAGCAGAAATGGAGGCACAGAGTCACGGCCGCTGTAAAAGCTGTGACTGCAGAAAAGGGGTTAACAACCATCTAGCCTCCAGATACATTATTCTGGCTAAACACACCCTCTAATTTAGGGGCTCCAGCTTCCAGGAATTAGGGAGAGTGTGCTGTATGAACACAAGCTTCTCTATCTCTGATACCACACACACACACACACACACACACACACACACACACACACACACACACACACACACACACACACACACACACACACACACACACACACACACACACACACACACACACACACACACACACACACACACACACACACACACACACACACACGTACAGTCGATACACAAACACCCACACTGATGTGCAAAAACGTACATACACGTGCACACAAACCCGCACACACCCGCAAACACGGACAGCCTTGCAGCACAGAGCCCATCACTAAGATGAGGTAGACACAGAGAAAACATGTGGGGTGCTAAAACCCAAACCCTGACAACACTGCTAAATATAACAGCGACAGCATGGCCGTTAAGACAGCTGAAATATGGATTTTAAACCCTCTTCCCCTCATGAGGCACGAGATTTAGAGGAATAGGAAAGTCCTTGTTAGGCAACACTGTCTAAAAATAGTAAATCAGCTTGTGTTTTGTCTTAATGGTTTTCCTCCCAGTCTATGGCACTAATGTACCTCAGACCCTCAAACCACTGCCAGATGGCCCCTCCCTATGGCTCGCACTGTAAATTCACAACTGTTGGCGTGGGTGAGGCTTTAGCTACAGGCAGCGACAGCACTCTCATTTTCTCCTGCATTCTTTTCCCCTGACCTGCTAATAGCTCAACTTTGCTTTTTTACAAGCTCCATCAAAGGTATAATTGTGTTTCTCTGAACGGATGGGAAATAAGCCCACTGTATGTGTCTGGAGTAAAACAGCTGAAAGTGCTACAAGAAATGCTCCTAATGATTTTAGTCCAAGACAGTATCTCTAACACATGTACACACATCTATGCCTTACTGATTGGGAATCATTTTTCCTGCTAGAGAAACTTTAATTCAGAAATAAATGTGTTTTTTTTAACCTCGAGAGTGAACCTGTCTCTGAGGCCAGTGGAGAGGTCAGGAGTAGCATAAACCTTTTTTGTCAACTCATCCTGCAGCTCTGTCAACCCAGACAGAATTCATATTAAATTAGACAAAAAAAGCATTCCAAATTAACTTAGAATGAGAAGGAAAACATTGCTTGAATACACTATTACAATAAAGGAAAGAGAATGGTGATAATACAGAGTGGGTTTCCCCTCATTTAGTTATTTCAGAACACATGACGAGACATAATTCATGACCATAGTGTCAGATATGTATGTGGCGATCATAGCAGGAAGTAATCCTTTAAAAACCCATATTTACAAATGAGATTTTGTCTTGATTTCTCCCTGCACTCTGGCTTAATGTGCATCACAGTCTCCTATTGTGACTGCTCTTCATATGAATCTCACGCCGGCACGGTCCAGTGTTTGGAGCAGAAACATGGGGAGATACATATAGTATGTACAGTATGTCCTGCAGTGTGCTTTAAAACTGATGAACGGTCTCCCATTACCATCACATGTGAGCTTGTCCCAACGTCTCAAACGAGATGATTCAGAGCAGGAAATCTGTCTTGATGTCCAGTCACTTTCCGGGCAGTCCACTGTCTGTAGTCCTCAGAATGTGGTGTCAGTGAACCAGAGAGAAGGTTGACATGTGACATGTGTGAAGGAACAGCGGGCTTGTGGGTGAGGTGGCGGTAGAGAGTGGTGTGAGCGGTCGAGAGGAGGCCTCCTCAGATGATGCCCTTGACAAAGCTGGTGTCCAGGTGAACAATGAGCATGCGTAAGAAGGACATCTCCTTCCGTGTGTTCTCAAAGATGATGCGCGGGTCATCCGACTGGCAGCGGAGACAGTTGGGAGCCATCACCATGGCCAGGTTGTTCACGTCCATCTTGGTCTTACTCACATTGACGGGCTGGGCAAACACCTGCAGGAGAGCGAGGGAGTGAGTTTAGGGCGAAAATGAAGCTCAGAGACATTTATGTGGTGTTTGTTAATTGTGTTTATATTAAAACCTACAGTTATTATGTAGTTATAACTGCAAAACATACAAAGTGACAGATAAACCTGTAAAGAGAGAGAGCGATAATGAGGGGAGACGAGAGGCCTATATGTAGGAGGGTTACCTGTAAGAAGTGTATAAAGTAGCAGAGCACCAGCCTGCTTAGCTCAGGCAGAGACTGCACCACACTGATCGCTGCCTCTGGATCCTCATAGTTACTGATGCACTGCTTATAGAAGCTCTGAGGGATGACTGGCTCCTCCAGCTCCCTGTACCACAGCTTCAGCAGAGACGCTAGAGGAGAGAGAAACACTCCCTTCAATACACAATGGTGTGCAGCCTGCATGATATACAGTAGTGTTTCCAGCCTTTACAACACATATTTGAAAAGAGGCAATAGATAGTTGCTCAATTTTTTATTTATTTGATTTGATTTTTTAACCTTTATTTTACTAGGCAAGTCAGTTAAGAACAAATTCTTATTTTCAATGACAGCCTAGGAACAGTGGGTTAACTGCCTGTTCAGGGGGAGAACGACAGATTTGTACCTTGTCAGCTCAGGGATTTGAACTTGCAACCTTTCGCTTACTAACTAAAGTCCAACGCTCTAACCACTAGGCTACCCTGCCACCCCAAGAAAGACATCAGCAAAGAGGAGAAATAGAGCCTGAACGACAGGGATTTTTTTCTTACCTGGGACATTGGGGTCGCCAAGGTTTTCGGGAATATTCCACTGATCCACCTGCAGCTTCAGTGCATTCACCTCGTCAATATCTCCAGGCACCCTGAGGGAAGAGACACACAGCAGATAGAAGTATAACAGCCCCTAGAGACTAGGAAGCAATAGCTTTATCTCCTATTTCAATATGACTGAATACTTGTATGAGAGTATTGACATTGTTCTTGGATTGTGACATAGCCCCACTAGGTGGTGCAGCAACGCCGTTAAGCAGCCCAGGGACAACCACAGCATGACTTTAGCATGTTGCCAAGGTCTAGTCCACACATGGGGGATATGTGAACCCAGGTGGACATGGTTATGCAATACCATTTATATATAATTAGTATGAAAGTAATTTCATATCCGCAGACATGGACATAGCAGTGCTACACGTCCGGAGGTATCTATTACAAGGGAACTGATTGTGCCAAGAAGAAAAACCTAAGCAAAATCACAGAGCCACAAGGACAACATCAGTCATATCCCTGACACAGGGACCCATGTCTAGTAAAAATAAATAAACCCTGAAGCTAAATAAGAAAATAAAAATAAAGACAATCCTTCCATAGCATGGTTTTTAAAATAAACTGCCAGGGTAGATTTCCTGTCAATGTTCAAATCACACACCCGACAAAAGGGAGATGTGACTCATAAAATGAGAACTGGCTTAAAATAATAATGTGCACATTTGTTCATATCAATCTCCTGTTTGTTCTATATACAGTCCACAATCTGTCAGTCTGTGATGAGAATTTAGACAAAGAGGAACTTATACAGAGATTGTGTGCAGATAAAACACTTGCGTCTAAACGTACTCCAATACAAACAGAATGGGAGAGAAAGGGGAAACTATATCCACTGTATTTACATTACACACGCATAAAACAATGTCTTTAATTACTGGATGCTGTTATCAAATCAAATCAAATGTATTTATATAGCCCTTCTTGCATCAGCTGATATCTCAAAGTACGGTACAGAAACCCAGCCTAAAACGCCAAACAGTAAGCAATGCAGGTGTAGAAGCACGAAGCACGGTGGCTAGGAAAAACTACCTAGATGTTATCTGAAGCATGACAGGGCAAGAGCTTTATCTGGTGCATTTTCACTCTTTGTTATGCGAGAGGCATTTAGTCTGAATATGTATCATTTGGTAGAAGTCAAACATATTAATGTTTGTTTGAACTACCACCTCTCTGGATGACCACCCTGTCTCAGTCTGAGCCAGACCGGGGGGGGGGGGGGGTCGTCAGAGCTGCAGACGTCTATATGGATGCTCCAGGAGAGAGTCTGAATCAGAGAGAACAGGGTGCAGTCCTCTCCTCTTCTCCACAGCCCAGTCAGTGAATGATTAACGTCCCCAGGTTTAACCAGATGGCTTGTTTGTTTACCAAAGCCCATAGGTCCTGAAGGGTATACCACAAAGCAGGATCAATGAGTTAGCACTAACTGGCCTAAGTGTTCTTACATTAGGAAGATGAGCTTGAAATAGGAATGGGCTAATCCACTCAACAACCAAAAACACATATCCAAGTTGATCTTTCTTAATGAACCAGAAAGTCAATAGTTATTTTCTGGTTGGTCATCAACATTTGCTGACTAACTCATTGATCCTGCTTTGTAGTAAACCCCTTCAAGAGATGCTGTGTTTGTTTAAGTGATTTAACATAGACTCTTTCTCTTCTAATTTCAGGCTAACTTGCTCCCCTCCCGGCCAATGGGAGTCTCGCACCTCGATCACACTGACAGTGCCATTGCGTTTTGGTACAGACGTACATTCATCTCCAATGGAACACTGTGTTTGCATTGCAGCATTGCGTTGCAGAGGCAGTTGCAGGCAGAGCGTTCTGTGTGGTGCATAACGTTGGATTTATCCAGCTGGATGCGTAGACGGCTTGACAGAAATAGTAGCAGAAGGTGAATGATGAACTTTTGTTGCACACATACCAAGATGATGCTGCGAAACATTTTGCGCAATGATGCTGTAATGTGATAGAGGCTTTTGGCGGGTCCCGTAATGCTGCTGGCCTTGGGCTGGGACAGGAGTATCAGAACAGGAGCAGCCCTGACTGTACTGCTTCTTACTGATGAAGCAAAGCCTCTGACCCAGTCTTTCGCCTAGATTCAATCCGGACCATATACCTTGATTGACATTTAAAGGTAATTTCCGATTGAGCTGACATATTCAGCGTTTACCGTGAATGTGGTCTCCCCGAATGCGGGAACATTCCCTTTAAAACGTGTATAGCAGACAAAACGAGATCAGATTGAATCTGGCCCTTATTCTGCATCCCATGTTTGCCACCTAGGCTAAACTGTATTTACACGCCTGTCTTTCTTTACCCCCATAACATCACTTACCCCATACCTCAGAGGGATCCTCATCTGCAGAGACCGTTTCTGGTACCCTATGTTTATCCATTGCCACCAACATTGCCCCCCTACATCCTTCCACCCCTTCTGTCTGCAGCCCAGCCTGGTGTGCTGGTGTGACTACTCACCTGAAGATTCCCTCTGTCTGGGCCCCTCCCAGGGCCAGGACGTACTGGGACAGCTGCACCTGCACCCAGGGGAGCCTGCGCTCCGGGAACCGCTCACTCTGACGCTCCATGATCTCCTCCAGAGCACTGCCGAACAGGGAGGGGGTCACAATGTCTTTCCTCCCCTGGTCTAACTCCTCCAGGGTGGGCTTCCTTAGACCCTGTGAGAAGGAAAAAAATACATTAGAGTCTTCTGTAGACGGGACCTGACTCTAAGCACAGCTCTAGAACCACAAGTCTATCGATTAAGTTTAGAACTGGTTGAAAGCTATCCCTAGCCCATTATCTAGGTAAGCTACTTGAGGCCCACTTGGAGTCTCTCACACTACTGTAACTTTCCTACAGTAATCACAGCTGAACTGTAGGTCAGTTCCCTTGTATACAGTAGAAGGAGACACCGGGCCATATTTAAAGCCCAGATTCCATCTCAGTAGCTCAGAGGGTTAAATATAACCCCCAGTAAAAGTGCTTGGCCTGGGGCTGCAGTAAGGCTGCAGTGTGCCGGCTGTGGGCAAGCTGATTACAGGGTGGGACACAGCAGAGGACAGGGTGGAGGTTTGGAGACTGTTGCTGCACTGATGGAGGGTTGGTTGGGGGGGGTGAGCTCAGACTTGAACCCCATCTTTAGCTCCACGTGTCCAGTGTGGATGGGGAGAGAGCGGATGACGGAAGGGGGGTTTAAAAGGTTGTCGTAACCCCCCCACCTCAGTTTGGGTTTACAGATTAGTGCCTATTTTGCTGAGGACTCCTAAGGGCCCAGTGCGATGATTGCTAACATATGTGAGAGCTCCCAGAATGCTTCAGTCAGTGCCACGCTTCACGGCCGACACTAACCTCAGGGGCAACACTGACTCATTAAAACAATAGAAATGTTCCACTTCTCTTCGTCTGCTGGGAGGGTTGGAGTCCCAATATCCCTTCAGATCATTAGAGTATAAAACTGCGGCAGAAAGTCTGTAAATGAAACCTCCATCCAGACCAGCAGTGAGAGATGGAGCAACCCCCTCTGTCCTTGTCTGACACCCCCTCCCTGGACCTTTTAATATTGCTTTAGGATGACCTTCCTACCTTTTTGACCCCAGTGACGGCGACCTTCTGCAGCTTGCGATAGCAGTACTTGGCATAAGTGCTGATTGGCAGGCCTGGAGAGAGGGGAGATGACAGACACCATTACTGACCAATCCTGAGGCGGTAACACAATCCGTTGCTGTTTTTCGATCTGCCTGCATGTCAACATCCTCAGTGTTGAGGCCGTATCACTTCTGTTCCACAGTGATAAAACCAACAGATCCACCGACAGATCTTGTTACCAATGAATCATGAAAACCAAATCTGTCCACCGCAGGGCATTTTTGATATCAGCTCTGCATATTCCATGAGAATTGTGCCCAGCCAGCATGGAGTAATATAACCCAGCATATAGAGCTGTAGGGAACAGCTGTGCTTCAAGGTTAAAGCCACTGAGACGTCAAACACTGACCGCTGGACTATTACTAGAGGGAAGTATTACTATTGTATATCAGGCCCATATAACAATATTAAGGCTGCATTGAATGAGCGACTGAGGCATTGGCCTACACATCTTGTTCTAACTGTGAGAACCAAAATGCATCTTGGCTACAGACGGTGGTAGTGAAACATCCACATGACACAGATTTATGGCAAACGGGTGAAAGCATGTCCTCAGCAACAAAACAGCCGCCGCGGTTTTGGCCGAGGGTAGACGAGTTGCGTTTTGGGAGACTACGAGATCTTGACGCTTTAAAAAAGGTTTTGTGATTATTGTCTTCTGTCATAAATCGAACGAATCACACAGAACTGACATGGTGGGAGAGGGAGGACTTTATTCTCACCCAAGACGGAAATGAGATGGATTTCAATGCCGTGGAAAAAGTAATTAAAATCACAACCTAACTTTACTGCTTCATGAAACAACAGGGAGAGAAGGGTGTAAAGATATCATAGGGTCCTCATGGAGAAATGATTGAGTCATTATTATTTCACCTTTATTTAACCAGGTTGGCCAGTTCAGAACAAGTTGTCATTTACAACTGCGACCTGGCCAAGATAAAGCAAAGCACTTCGACACATACAACAACACAGAGTTACACATGGAGTAAACAAACATACAGTCGATAACACAGTAGAAAAAGTCTATATACAATGTGTGCAAATGAGGTAAGATAAGGGAGGGAAGGAAATAAATAGGCCATGGTGGCGAAGTAATTACAATATAGCAATTAAACACTGGAATGGTAGATCGGCAGAAGATGAATGTGCAAGTAGAGATACTGGGGTGCAAAGGGGAAAATAAGTGAGAAATGAGGAAATGAGGAAAGGAGGAGGCACACATTGGGCAGGTCCCTCCCAGAGACTAGAAGAGGGGGAGAAAGAGGAATACTATGACCAAGGGGGAACCTTCATCAGCCCGACCAGGCCCTACTGTTACTATAGCACTGCATCGTTTTAGAAGAGTAGACAGCAGAATTCATACTACTGGGTCATTCACCTCAGAGCACAGCTGTGAGGCCACATGGCCAAGCAGGCCTCAACAGGGATAGTCAGAGAGGTGACGGGTCACACAGGACTAACCTGATGACCTCAGTCCAGAACAAACCCGTTCACTTCTCCTCTTCTAGCCGTGTTTACAGTGTCGTCAACATGTTCAAACATAGTGGGTGTAGTGCTTTGTAACAGAAATGGAGAAGGGGAAAGTTGTATACGAGTTGTTTCAAGAGAAGTTCTCTTTTATCTGGCTGTAAAAACACATGTTTAAGAGGCAGGGCAGTCATTTCACAAGGCCCCGTCTCTGATCTCTGACTGTGCTGCTGGACTGCAGGACACACACATCGCTCTGGCTCAGGACTGCTGCTGGACTGCAGCACACACACATCGCTCTGGCTCAGGACTGCTGCTGGACTGCAGCACACACACATCGCTCTGGCTCAGGACTGCTGCTGGACTGCAGCACACACACATCGCTCTGGCTCAGGACTGCTGCTGGACTGCAGCACACACACATCGCTCTGGCTCAGGACTGCTGCTGGACTGCAGCACACACACATCGCTCTGGCTCAGGACTGTCCTTTCTTTCTTCCCTGCTGGACTGCAGCACACCCCAGTTCCACAGTTGTCGCTAACTGGCTCAGGACTGCAGAGAGAGAAGGGTGCAAAGAAATAAATAGGGCATGGTGGTGCAATTAAACACTGGAATGGTAGATCGAACCTTCATCAGAAGTTACTATGGGACTGCAGCACACACACATCGCTCTGGCTCAGGACTGCTGCTGGGACTGCAGCACACACACATCGCTCTGGCTCAGGACTGCTGCTGGGACTGCAGCACACACACATCGCTCTGGCTCAGGACTGCTGCTGGACTGCAGCACACACACATCGCTCTGGCTCAGGACTGTTGCTGGACTGCAGCACACACACATCGCTCTGGCTCAGGACTGCTGCTGGACTGCAGCACACACACTGCTGCTGGGACGCTCTGGCTCAGGACTGCTGCTGGACTGCAGCACACACACATCGCTCTGGCTCAGGACTGCTGCTGGACTGCAGCTCAGGACTGTTGCTGGACTGCAGCACACACACATCGCTCTGGCTCAGGACTGCTGCTGGACTGCAGCACACACACATCGCTCTGGCTCAGGACTGCTGCTGGACTGCAGCACACACACATCGCTCTGGCTCAGGACTGCTGCTGGACTGCAGCACACACACATCGCTCTGGCTCAGGACTGCTGCTGGGACTGCTGCTACAACCCCAGGTCCTTTCTTTCTTCCCTACAGTATTCCCTGTAGATCCCTTGTCTTCTCTTCTCCTCTCATCCTCTTTTATTCACTTCCCACTGGGCACAGACGCCAGTTCCATGTTTAGTTTTGATTGACATTTGGTTGAGTTGTCAGCTAACGTGAATTCAGCGTGAAATCAACAACAACAGAAATGTACCCTTAAAATCACAACCCAACTTTACTGCTTCATGAAACAACAGAGAGAGAAGGGTGCAAAGATATCATAGGGTCCTCATGGAGAAATGATTGATTCATTTTTACTCTAAATACACAGCTGTGATTCTGGTAAAACGTTGTGTGGAAAAAAAAGAGTTCCCTTACGTTGATGATGACTTGCAAGCCCAATCAATTTTCCACATTGATTCAACATCATCACACTGAATGTTTTTCTTGAAATGGTGTGGAACCAACATTGATCCAACCAGTTGTTGTCCTCACTCCTCTCCTCTGCCCCTCCCAATCTTGAATGTATTATCCTCTCCTCTGATTGTTGCTGTGGCATACTCATCCATTCTCCTTCTTCCTGGTCATTCCGTCCTTCTCCTGTTCTGTGTTAGTGTTGGAATGACAAGCATGTGGGAGCGGTGGACTCATTTCCCCTCTATGCCAGGTGATATTACTGAGGCACATAGCCCAGGCAGCATAGAGGTCTAGTTGGTATGAACACCACGGTTAAGACCCATAGTTCTAAAAGAGAGTGTCCTGTGTGGATTTTACAAGGGCTCCCGAGTGGCACAGCGGTCTAAGGCACTGCATCCCAGTGCTAGAGGCATCACTACAGACCCTGGTTTGATACCGGGCTGTATCACAACCGGACGTGATCGGGAGTACCATAGGGTGGTGCACAATTGGCCCAGCGCTGTCCGGGTTAAGGGAGGGTTTGGCCTCGGTATGTTGTCATTGTAAAATAATTATTTGTTCTTAACTGATTTGCCTAGTTAAAACAATATTGAATAAAAATAAACACTTCCTGTTGGGTGTAATACCTGTATAATACCACAAGGAAAGAGAGAGAGAGAGAGAGAGAGAGAGAGAGAGAGAGAGAGAGAAAGAGAGCGAGAGAAAGAGAGCGAGAAAGAGAGAGAGAAAGAAAGAGAGAGAGAAAGAAAGAGCGAGAGAGATGGATGGATGTGTATGTATGCATGAAAGACTCAGGGAGAAATATACGTGGGGGATGGGGGGTATCTATAAAGCAGGTGACAGAAAAGAGCAACGGTCTCTTCATTCCTCTCCACTAGCAGCCTGTTTGTGCTTGTGGCCTGAGCCTCAGCTTAGTGTCCAATGCTAAACAGGGACAGCCAGGGACAGAGAAAAAACGATAGAGAAAACGTAAAGAGAGTATTTGCATACAAATAAGTGTTGGTGCCAACCTTTAATCCTCCACAGAGAGGAGAAGAGGCCCCAACCACCCCACTCCTATAGCCCACGCTCCCCCTTCACTGGGAGCGTCTTTCCCAGGACAGCCCACTGCTGCCACCACAATGCCTGGCTGCACAGGCCTCCCCAGCCATTGTCAGCCACACGCTCTTAAACGTGCCACAGAGAAGTCAGGCACTACCTAAACAAACCTTCTACGCCCTCTTTCTCTTCTTTTGATGAAGAGCTGGATCTGAGGCCCCAAACTGCTGCCCAGAACAATGCCCACTCAGCAGCCTGGGCCCGGAGAGGCAGCTGGTGAAGCCCATAAAGATGCCACCTCCCTCCCGTCAGGACATCCCTACGACCGTCCCCATCAAACCCCTCCCCCCTTTCATCTCTACCTGGACTTGAGCCCATATCATGGGGCCTCTGTTGTAGACTGGGGTCTGGATCACAGGAAGCTGGATCATTTGTCCAGTGCCCCATATCTGTAAAAGAGTATGGATCACCCAACCCTCCAGTACAAACAAACAGTCTCCCACAGACAGTAGGTGCTCTGTCCTCGATGCCAACACTCCAGAGCGGATGTGGAGTATGACTAACTGGTTTCTACTGCAGTGCGGGGAGTGAGTCAACAACCATCTCAATTCTCTTCACCTCTCCCATGCGCTATAGTCTCGTTGATGATGTAGTGCAGTGAGTCGACTCTCTCTGTCACAGTACTAGTACAGCTGGTAGCAGTGCTGCGGATAACTGTGTGATGTGGTCTGGTGTCTGAGGCTGGGTCTTGGTGTGGAAGACGCGGTGCGTTTGGCCTCGGGGCAGAACGCTGCATCATGAGAGGGAACCGGATGCTGGGACACAGCTGTGAGGAGCTATCTGATTGGTCAAATGAATCCTCAGAATCAAACAACATCCACAGGAATGTCATGACACACAGAGAGCTGGGGTGAGTCAGAGTACGTCACTGATTGACCTTGCCGAGAGTGCTGCTACCTGTAGAACGATTACACGGGCATAATGAAAGTAGCTGTGGTCTGTAGTAGTAGGAAGCACACTCACCCAACAGCTTCTTTACAACAAACAGCTACTGTTTACTTATACTTCTGCTACAGTTGAAGTCAGAAGTTTACATACACCTTAGCCAAATACATTTAAAGTCAGTTGTTCACAATTCCTGACATTTAATCCTAGTAAAAATTTCCTGTTTTACGTCAGTTAGGATCACCAATTTATTTTAAGAATGTGAAATGTCCGAATAATAGTAGAGAGAATTATTTATTTCAGCTTTTATTTCTTTCCTCACATTCCCATTGGGTTTGAAGTTTACATACACTCAATTAGTATTTGGGAGCATTGCCTTTAAATTGTTGAACTTGGGTCAAACGTTTCGGATAGCCTTCCACAAGCTTCCCACAATAAGTTGGGTGAAATTTAGCCCATTCCTCCTGACAGAGCTTGTGCAACTGAGTCAGATTTGTAGGCCTCCTTGCGCGCACATGCTTTTCAGTTCTACCCAAAAATGTTCTATAGGATTGAGGTCAGATCTTTGTGATGGCCACTCCAACACCTTGACTTTGTTGTCCTTAAGCCATTTTGCCAGAACTTTGGAAGTATGCTTGGGATCAAATGGAAGACCCATTTGCAACCAAGCTTCAACTTCCTGACTGACTTCAATATATCCACATACTTTTCCCACCTCATGATGCCATCTATTTTGTGAAGTGCACCAGTACCTTCTGCAGCAAAGCACCCCCACAACATGATGCTGACACCCCAGTCAGTGCTTCACAGTTTGGGTGGTGTACTTCGGCTTGCAAGCCTCTACCTTTTTCCTCCAAACATAACGATGGTCATTATGGCCAAACAGCTCTATTTTTGTTTCATCAGACCAGAGGACATTTCTCCAAAAAGTATGATCTTTGTCCCCATGTGCAGTTGCAAACCATAGTCTGGCTTTCTTATGGTGGTTTTGGAGCAGTGGCTTCTTCCTTGCTGAGCAGCCATTCAGGTGATCTGTCTGTAAACAATTGTTGAAAAAAACTACATGTGTCGTGCACAAAGTAGATGTCCTAACCAACTTGCAAAAACTATAGTTTGTTCACAAGAAGTTTGTGGAGTGGTTGAAAAACAAGTTTTAATGACTCCAAACTAAGTGTATGTTAACTTACGACTTCAACTGTATGTACATTTTATGGACACAATGTATTTTACAATAGTTCTCTTTTGTTTGTTTTTAGTCCCATCGTTCAGCTACCCTCAACCCCGTTCAGCTACCCTCAACCCCGTTCAGCTACCCTCAACCCCGTTCAACTACCCTCAACCCCGTTCAGCTACCCCAACCCCGTTCAGCTACCCTCAACCCCGTTCAGCTACCCTCAACCCGTTCAGCTACCCTCAACCCTGTTCAACTACCCTCAACCCCGTTCAGCTACCCCAACCCCGTTCAGCTACCCTCAACCCCGTTCAGCTACCCTCAACCCTGTTCAGCTACCCTCAACCCCGTTCAGCTACCCCAACCCCTTTCAGCTACCCTCAACCCCGTTCAGCTACCCTCAACCCCGTTCAGCTATCCTCAACCCCGTTCAGCTACCCTCAACCCCGTTCAGCTACCCTCAACCCCTCCCATCTATCTCTGAAGACCACACAATTGTTCAACTGTGCTGTGATGTTTCTCAAAAGTTCTGAACCATTCTATTCTCATAGTTTCTACAGATTGTAAATTAAACATACACATTTTTGCTTAGAGTATTATTATATTATTGACCGATTGACTATGATTTTTTAAATCACCCAGCAGTGCTACTTGCAGAGTTATCTCAAGGTAAATGTTGCAATTTTCATCCATTCCTGAACCTGAAACCAAAAAGAAGCTACCAAACAAATTATATCAATTATTAATTATCAAATTATCTAAATCTGCAGAGCTGGGAAGGTTCTATCCCCCATATTTATAACATTATATTGGTGGCCAAAATGTTGTATAATAATCTTAATTGAAAACTGTTGAGGTTTAAATCCAGCGTTGTTTTATGTATCAGTTCATAAACGATGTGCCATGGAGTTTTGCAATCTATTTGGCACAGCTGTTCATTTTTTTGTCCTGAAATGAAACTGATATCCTGATTTTCTCACCCTATTCTTGAACATTGGGTGAGACGTTCTTACTAATGTGCTACAGAACCCGTTTGGATTTAAGTATGACTTTTATATGACTGACGCCTTTAGTGGGAGGTCTAATGCTTTAATATTGAATCATTTCTGCCCTCTGAATTCATATTCATTATATAAATAGGCCCGCTTGAAGTTCCAATTAAAGTTTTTTTGGCGCTTATATAATTTAGAATACAGTTCACTAGGTGTAGGGAGACCATAACAAAATAGGTAAACTGGGATATGACTACAGAGTTAATCAGGGTAAACTGGGACATGACTACAGAGTTAATCAGGGTAAACTGGGACATGACTAAAGAGTTTTAATGACTCCAACCTAAGTGTATGTAAACTTCCG
Organism: Oncorhynchus gorbuscha; assembly: GCF_021184085.1. Classification (NCBI taxonomy): domain Eukaryota; kingdom Metazoa; phylum Chordata; class Actinopteri; order Salmoniformes; family Salmonidae; genus Oncorhynchus; species Oncorhynchus gorbuscha. The sequence goes on along the minus strand of NC_060175.1, from coordinate 77,353,913 downwards.
ACTTCAACTGTATGTGTGAGGATATTTCCTATAGGTAGCTGGTGTCTCCTCTCGCTCTAAAGAAAGCCATCCTCAGCCATGGCCAAGACAGCGCCACTACTGTTCTTTAGGCCAGAGGGGGAGACAGGGCCAGGGAGGACGACTGGCAGCGTGAGCTAGCCAGCTCAGCTGGGCAACAGAGATACAGCACAGAGGGAAACAGGACACCCTGGCGCTTGGATCTCAAGGCTCCTTTGTGTGGTTCTGCTACTCTCATTTAAAAAGCGTTGTGGTGATGCAAATGTGTGCAATACCTTCAACGATCAATCTCATATAGAAAAAGAGCCAGTTAATCTCTCCTGTGAGTGTGTCAGTTCTAAGAGGGTGACACTGTGGGGTTAATCCTCCCTCTCCATTTGTCTCCTGTATGAATGAACAAGTGTTGCCGTAGTGGAACTCACCCTCCTCTTCTTCCTCCTCATTGTTCTGCTTCCTCTTCTTCCGGGACTTTGAATTCTTCTTGTTCTTCATGTCCTGTTGTTCCGTAATGTGCTGCATGACTGTAAGTGGCAAACACGGCGGAAAGTGAAAACGTTATTTGATTAAAGATTTATCGCAATAACTCTTCTCCGTGTGTAGATCTGAAAAACAGATGATGGTGTTTTGTGCTGGGTTCTCTCAACTTTGACCTTACTCCCCCTCCTTTTTTTTCTTTTTCTTCTCTCACTTTTCCAGTGCTGCATCCTGTTTGATCTGGCCTGAATCCCAGATAATAATAGCTGGAAAACCAATATCAACTGTCTGTTTTTGACCACACGGGAATACCGGAAAAACAAACACACCTCTGGATGCATTCTAGTCTAATCAAACAAATCGTATTTACCCCCAAAACACCAAAAATCCGCAGCCACAGGAAACAACAACCTTCACCAACCCACAACCAATGGTAAACACAGAAAAACATTCATAGATTTATATCAACAGAAAAAAAAACATTTTATCAATAGAAGCGGTGTTGCCACTCACTCTTCTTGTCGTTGGAGGGCTCCAGATGTCTCTGAATGTACCCCTCCAGGTAGCGTCTGAACTTGGGTGAGGGGGAGAAGAAGGCCAGGCTGATGGCCATGAGTTCCCAGCCGGCCTCCAGGCTCCTCAGGCTCAGGTTGTCAGTGGTCTGTCTGACCAGCTGGACGTACAGCTCGTCCCTCAGGCCCTGCATGCCCCAGCACTTAGTGACCACCAGCAGGGCAGCGTGACGGCGCTCCAGCCGGGCTGGACGGTCCCCCATGTAGGCCTGGACCAGTTTGAACATATCACAGGCCTCCTTCTTGACTGTGCGGTCGCTGGTGATCAGCATGGGCTTCTTAATGGAGCCCCTATTCCAGGAGAGCATGTTGGAGATGGAGACGCGGCGGCGGAACAGGCCCTGAGTGTGTTGGTTCAGGTTCTTACTGGCCCAGTCCACCATGTTGGCGTCTGGAGGAGGTTTGCAGAGGGTGGTGTAAGGGTACTGGTAACCCAAACCTCCTTTTCCACCTCCCCCACCTTCTCCTCTGTCTCCAGTCACGATAACTCTATGGGGGGAACCCCGGGTGCCCCCGTGACCATTACCTCCCCTGTGCGATGAGGACTCGGACTGGGCCTTGGATTCCAGTGTTCCTGCCTGGAGAAGAAAACAGAGGGGGAGAGGGAAGGAGAGGAAGATTCAAGGCATAGACAAACGCTACAGCTGGAATCCTATGTGAATTACTGTTTGTTGATGGTATGTGTCTGATGCTGCAAAGGTTTGTAGAGCATGTGCATTATGGTGTGTGTGTGTGTGTGTGCGTGCGTGCGTACTGTAGGATCCGTTTACTCATTCCTCCTCAGAGTAGAACCTGGAATCACTCACACAGATCCCACTCCAGAAATAGGTGACCCAATATGGAAATCGCATCAAAACACATACGGTAACATAACATCCATCCCCCACTCACTGTATCCTTCTCCTGTCTGCTTGCCTCAAGCCAAAACACTCCCACTGCCACTGGGCCTTTATTAAACTACTTTCACTGATCTAATAATATGATATCAATTTGTCCACTTTATGCAATGAATCCTATCAAATCCCCGATGGCTACCATGGTTCTTCCACTCTGGAACATCCAGTTAATTCAAACCTAATCATAACAATACTGAGTCTTCCTCTGAACCAACACTAATGTGTCGCCAAAGTCTTCGTCAGGCTCAATTACACGGCCCAAAGAAGAACAAACTGTAATAACCAACAATAACCTTGACATATGGGCTTTACATTCATATTCATCCTATGATGTCATATTTACAATGTAATACCACACTAGAGCAGTCTGGCAGATCTGGCAGATCTGTTAAACAGATACCAGGGGTTTCATTAACGTTCTGGCAGAGCTGTGTGGGTAGGGTCTAGGGATGGTTCCCCCTATTTTACAGACCGGCCCTAACAGACATACGTCCCCATTGTAGTACGGCCTTCATAATGTGGTCGTATTAAAAACAAAAGCCGCATGAGAATGTTTTCAGCGGTGCAGTAAACTATGCAGAATGGTGATATGAACCATGTGGGCTGTCGGTCAGCAGTATAACCGGTGTATTCTTCCATAGCCCAGGTCCAAAGCTTTCCAACCCTAACCCCCTCAGCAGGTCTGGAGCTCCTCTACGACCCGCTAACGCCAACAAAGCCTTTCTCCAAACCCACATCATTTGTATTCATCGCGCAGTATAAAACACGGCCATGGAGGTACCAGTCACAAATAAGTCTAAGCTGGAAACAGAGGTCTTTAGTGGCCAATGCTGAATTTCCATGATGTAACCGTATCGAAGTGGCTGGTTAAACAGGCTCAGATGAAGATGAAAAAAAGGGGTTGTGTAAGGCTTGTTAGCTGGGTAATTAAGCGCGAGGGAGGCCTGGGGGAATTACTGGGTGCCAAACCATCAGTCCTCGGAGGGGACACAAGATTAAGACGTTCTGGCTTTGGCCACGCAACATTGGCCTTAACCTCTCTCTCTCTCCTCCTCTTTATTTCCCAACAATACATTCCCTTTCACTCAAACGGCTGCATCTGCTGCCTGTCACAGGTATTCATAGTGCTTTGAGATCCATCAATCCCTTCTTCCTCTCTCTCTTTCCATCTCTCATGTAATTCATCTTCCTCATTTCGTCCACTACCTCTCACTCTCATTTCCTCTGCCTCTGTTTGTCCCAGATGGCTCTCAGTGTCTAGTCTTCCTGGTCAGTGTGTGTGTGTGTGTGTGTGTGTGTGGTGTGATAGTCTGTGATTGGGTTTAGCAGTGTCCTGTGTGGTGTGATAGTCTCTGATTGGGTTTAGCAGTGTCCTGTGTGGTGTGATAGTCTCTGATTGGGTTTAGCAGTGTCCTGTGTGGTGTGATAGTCTGTGATTGGGTTTAGCAGTGTCCTGTGTGGTGTGATAGTCTCTGATTGGCTTTAGCAGTGTCCTGTGTGGTGTGATAGTCTCTGATTGGGTTTAGCAGTGTCCTGTGTGGTGTGATAGTCTGTGATTGGGTTTAGCAGTGTCCTGTGTGGTGTGACGGGGCTCAGCAGTGTCCTGGCCATCACACTGTCCTCTCCCAGACTAGGTTGCAGACAACCGGGTAAGACATTGCTCCTCAGGCACATTTAGGGTCAGGGCAAGCAGGGGCACCTTCAAACCAGGCACAGCTAGCCAGGGACAGTGGAAAACACTCACAAGTTACACAGACAAGAGAGAGTTGGCCTAACTTGTTTGGACAGGTTCCCAAAGCTCCAGAAATTAGGACGCCCAGTCTTAACGCCACATTTCCCACAAATTGTGTTCAAATAAATCCTGGTTAACTGTGTTAGTTTTTACATTAGTGTTTGTACAAAAGAACCACTATTACAGACCAATCCTGCTAATTACTGATGTCGGGTTATTTAGGACCCCCTTTGTATTTCCATTCCCGACCGGCATTCTTGCTGGAGGCCTTCGAGAGAGTAATTTCCATGGGGGTTTAAGTCAGGCTCCATATACTAAAGTGAATGATATGGCTTCCGTGGGCTTGAACCACATTTCAGTAAAGCCAATGCAACCGACATGCACACAGCACTCAGCCCCCAGTCTCCCTGTACAGCACCGGCTGCCTCTGCCAAGTTGCTCTCCCACACACCTGACAATGAACAGTGGAACACGCGTACGTTACTTCTACATGAGTGTGTGTTCATCTGCATAAAGTAGGAGTTTCATATAGGAGCCCATCGGAGCACTTGGTACATGAGGATCCAAGATGGCCATCACTTTCAGTTTTGACAGTCAGTAACTTAACCCCTCGCTGGAGACTTACGATACCAAGACATAAGTATACATACCCAGTAAAAGTGTACAAGACGAGTCTACAACTTAGAAGTGCCTACAGTATTGTAAATCCTGAATGTAAGTGATCCCATTTCTAGGCATGATATTATCCCCAGTGAACCAGAGCAATGAGTCATAAATCTAGGACTCTGGTGCCTTTGTAGTGGTTGCTGGGCTGGGCTGTATCGCACGAATTACTCTGTTCCTCCCAGCCAGTAACCAGCCTGGTGGAGAGTGGGACTGCCTGGACCTTCTCCCCAATGCTTATTGTCTGAGAAAAAAAGAATCGCTTCCCCTCGAAAACGAGGGATTGGCTTCATTTCTGCTGCCAGAAACTTTTCCCCCTTTATGCAATAAAAATAGTCCTGGAATGAAACCAACAATTCTAATAAAGGTCGTCCAGATCGAGTTAAAAAAATGAAATGAAAAATTGAGTAAGGGTGCGTTTTATTGAACAGAGCAGAGTTTAGAGTATGCACTAGTTGTCGAGTGATGTGACCCAGCTGGGATAGCGGATGGATGAATGGGGTTGGAGCTAGCATGACCCCCGCTAAGCGCTAGTGTGGGAAAATAAGTCTCGTCTACTCAGCTTGAATGAGTCACCAACAACACACTGCTGACAAACAGAGGCAGTTAACCTCCATCCCACCGCCTACAGTAACAGTACTGCTGTGATTAATGCTCTGAAGCAAAGATACACAGTCCCCAAGCCCAGCGCAACACAACACACACTGCAGCCAGGATATGATCTGTTGAGACATGGAAGAACAGTGTTTTGTTTCCCACTCTCTGTGTCATCTCCTCTATCTTACCGTATCGAGTATACATACTCTTCCCATCTCTTCCTTCTACCTGGGTGGTTGGTGGACATTCTTTTCATTGAACTGCATGATACAATCTCGCCATACACACACACACACACACACACACATTTTACACCAGTGATGGTCCTCCGGTCTAGTCTGGTGGATGCAGGCAGGGTACGTCGTTTGGTACTCACCACTTTCCACTCTGCAGGGTGACCTAGTTTCTGCCGTGTTCAGTAACGATCCCACTGTTCAGTGTTTCTGTCCCCATACTGTTTCTCATCTCACTCGTCATCTCTCTGACTCACTGACTGAGCCAAACATGATCCTGCTCCTCTGAAGCACTCCACTGGCATGAGACCCTGCAAGTCTATCACTCTCTACCTCTGTATCTCTCTTTTCCTCTGCCTCTCTGTCACTCTCTCTGTCTTCTCCTCTCGTTCCCTCTTCAGGAGAGCTTCTCCAGGCATGCAGTGTTCCCTTGGTGGAGGTGACGAAGCCACCTTATCGATGGCACTTTGCGTGGGGGAGCGGAGCGCTCAGCCACCCCCATCAAAGCTCCTTTATGTTTCCTGTCTGCCGCAAATGTGTAATCAGCCTGGGTGAGTCCTTGCTCTCTTTTTAGTTTGTACAGACAGGCTGTGCTGTTCAGAGTCACTGCAGAAGAGCGGGCCTACAAGTTATGGGGGTGGATGTGGTTTGAGTTGATAAAGCCTTTGACAAAAACAACTCTCTGCCTATGTAACCAGGCCCACTGATAAACTAGGCTAACCCAAATCAAAACACACACGCACACTGCGAAGCGTGGGTTGGCTCATAACCCACAGTCCCCTGCGGTCATATCCGCAGGGCGGGATTAGGGTCATTAAATATTGTGTGGATGAAGGGGGGGTAGGTGGCGGGCGGGTTGAATAAAGAGAAAACGATACCTTAACAAAAATACACAAATGTATAAAAATGATAAATGTATCATTCTTGTGCAATTTCTATCTATAGGCTACATTCGGGTATTTAGGCTATCTGGCATTCGTCTACAAGCCTAAGCTTTAAGGCCTGACTCTACGCCAAATAGCCTACACGCTAATCTCCACATGCTTTTGGAAACCTACAGAATAGTTAACATCAAATCAAATCAAAGTTTATTTGTCACGTGCGCCGAATACAACAGGTATTACAGTGAAATGCTTACTTACAGGCTCTAACCAATAGCGCGGAGGAAAAACAAGTATGTGTGTGTGTGTGTGTGTGTGTGTGTGTGTGTGTGTGTGTGTGTGTGTGTGTGTGTGTGTGTGTGTGTGTGTGTGTGTGTGTGTGTGTGTGTGTGTGTGTGTGTGTGTGTGTGTGTGTGTGTGTGTGTGTGTGCGTCGGTAAGTAAAGAAATAAAACAACAGTAAAAATACATTTGAAAATAAGAGTAGCGAGGCCAGATACAGACACCGGTTAGTCAGGCTTATTGAGGTAGAATGTACATGCAGATACTAGATATGGTTAAAGTGACTATGCATATATGATGAACAGAGAGTAGCAGTAGCGTAAAAAGGACAATGTCAGAGTTTAATTCAAAAAGAGAAAAGCTGCGAAATGGAGAGTTGAAAATAAAGAGAAGGGAGGGCCAGAACTGTAATGTTTGGGTAAGATGTGGTGAAGTAGTAGAATAGGATGAAAGCAGTATGTGTGATGATTGTGTGATGATTGAGAGGCGATGGGGACTTCAAACAGGCCTATGGCACGTGAAGGGAACTGTAGCCTGCTGTTCAGATGAGGTAAATAGAAACTGTAGGTCTATAGCCATCTTACATAGCCTTCAAGATACCTTCTGCTGAATCAAGCATTTCTTGCTGTAAAATTCTATGTCTAACGACGGAGAGGAGAGGCACCACCGCCGAAGTTGGTGCCTCTCCGTGCTCGGGCGGCGTTCGGTGGTCGTCGTCACCGGCTTTCTAGCCGCCACGATCTACGTTTTTTTTTCCTATTTTGTTTTGTCTTGATTGTACACACCTGGTTCCCATTACGTTAATATTATTTCCCCTAATTAACCCTCTGGTTCCCAATATGTTTTGTGCGTGTTTGTTCCTTGTTGAGTCTTAGACTGCTTGTGTTATGTTGTGTTTTCCCTGCGTGGAATTTCTGGTTGTTTCTTTTTCGAGTAAAGTGCGTTATTTGACTCAGTTCTGTGTTCTGCAACGTGACTCCGTCCTCATCTCTGCACACTGACACTTGACACTGATAGTATTATCTAAGGCAAACTGAAATCTTCTCAGAAACATAATGGTCGTTTTCACATCTTTTTTATTTCCCTACACCCATCAAACTGATGTCATTTGGAAATTTTGCACGGAAAATGTATAGATATATTTATTTTTTTGGGGGGGGGTTGAGTTATTGTATTTTATTCCCAAAACGTCTTTTCTCCGCGGAAGAAGCAGCGATGACAGAGAACTTCACCAATGTCATCATCATTCTATCGATCTATTACATTATTCTGTTCAGCAAGGGTTTTGTTTAGTCTTCTAGGGCAACATATAATGACAGAACAGAAGCTGCATGTATCTAATTATAGACAAGTTGACTAACAAATAGCCTGCCAACATGTTGGGAATTACAAGCAGAAACATATCTAAACCTGGCAGAAGAATCCTCCACCCTCGTCCCAAAAAATGTCAACTGTCTCCAACTGTAGTCTAAAATGCATGTTCTATATTAGAGTGTTATAGGGTCAACTATGGGCCTCAGATGTTCACTTCATCACATATAGTCGTCGCTTGTGGACGGGTTATTAGTAATTGCGGGCTGGTGCAGGTGAACCAACAGCTGACCTGCACACACACATGTACGCATGCACAGGCACACACACACACACACACACACACACACACACACACACACACACACACACACACACACACACACACACACACACACACACACACACACACACACACACACACACACACACACACACACACACACACACACACACACACACACACACACACACACACACACACACACACACATTACTGTACTTGTGAAAATCCTATTTTCCCTAACCTAACCCCTAACCTGAATTCTAACCCCTAAGCCTAAAATAAACTTTTTAGTTCTGAGGACCAGCTAAACATCTTCACTTGTCATTGTCAGAATTCTCTTTGATTTACTATCCCCCCCACACACTCATGCACAATATTTCTAAAACACACTGCATCAACGTGAAGTCATTTCTTCACAGGAAAAGACAGATAAAACGTGATTAAAAACAACCCCAATGTGAGTTGAGGACCTCCGATGCAAAGCCCTTTTCCTGGAATGGAACTCAGACTTTGGCAACAGGAAACTGAGAGCGAGCAGCTTTCTTCTGCATTGTTCCTAGGGCGACAGGATGTCGACAGTGGCCATTATTTTCTCCTGGAGGTTGAGGCAAGAGGGAGGTGAATCCCAGAGAGAAGACGACAGGGAGACACAGAGATGACTGCTGCCTCACAACGCCTTCCCTCAGAATCGCCTACACACTGCCACATCTCCAACACAACATGGGAAGAAAATAGAACAAGTGTTGTTCCATAGAACTGCCGATAACGCTGACAAGGACAAAGGGGAGCGCTTTATTTTGTTAGAGAGAGAGAGAGAGAGAGAGAGAGAGAGAGGGAGAGAGAGAGAGAGAGAGAGAGAGAGAGAGAGAGAGAGAGAGAGAGAGAGAGAGAGAGAGAGAGAGAGAGAGAGAGAGAGAGAGAGAGAGAGAGAGAGAGAGAGAGAGAGAGAGAGAGAGAGAGAGAGAGAGAGAGAGAGAGAGAGAGAGAGGGAGAGAGAGAGGGAGAGAGAGAGTCCTTCTGTAGCTCAGTTGGTAGAGCATGGCGCTTGTAACGCCAGGGTAGTGGGTTCGATCCCCGGGACCACCCATACGTAGAATGTATGCACACATGACTGTAAGTCGCTTTGGATAAAAGCGTCTGCTAAATGGCATATATATATATAGAGAGAGAGAGGGAGAGACCCAACCAAATAATGAGAAAACAAAAATATAATTACTTGACACATTGGAAAGAATGAACAAAAAAACAGAGCAAACTAGAATGCTATTTGGCCCTAAACAGAGAGTACACAGTGGCAGAACACCTGACCACTGTGACTGACCCAAAATTAAGGAAAGCTTTGACTATGTACAGAGTCAGTGAGCTTAGCCTTGCTATTGAGAAAGGCCGCCGTAGGCAGACATGCCTCTCAAGAGAAGACAGGCTATGTGCTTACTGCCCACAAAATGAGGTGGAAACTAAGCTGCACTTCCTAACCTCCTGCCCAATGTATGACCATATTAGAGAGACATATTTCCCTCAGATTACACAGATCCTTAAAGAATTCGAAAACAAATCCAATTTTGAAAAACTCCCATATCTACTGGGTGAAATTCCACAGTGTGCCATCACAGCAGCAAGATTTGTGACCTGTTGCCACGAGAAAAGGGCAACCAGTGAAGAACACACACCATTGTAAATACAACCCATATTTCTGCTTATTTATTTTATCTTGTGTCCTTTATCATTTGTACATTGTTAAAACACTATATATATATATAATATGACATTTGTAATGTCTTTATTGTTTTGAAACTTCTGTATGTGTAATGTTTACTGTTAATTTTTATTGTTTATTTCACTTTATATATTAACTTTATATATTATCTACTTCACTTGCTTTGGCAATGTTAACACATGTTTCACATGCCAATAAAGCCCTTGAATTGAATTGAATTGAATTGAAATAGAGAGAGCGAGATAGATAAAGAGAGAGAGCAAGATAGAGAGAGAGAGAGAGAGAGAGAGAGAGGAAGATAGATAGAGAGAGAGAGCAAGAGCAAGATAGATGGTCTGACCATGAAGTAGAAATATTCGGTATTCATATCCAAAAGAAAGAAATTATCTCACTTCAATACATTTTAATAGAAAGTTACAGTTTTCTATTTGTGGAAAAATCACTCTGATTAACTCTTTAGTCATGTCCCAGTTTACCCTGATTAACTCTTTAGTCATGTTCCAGTTTACCCCGATTAACTCTTTAGTCATGTCCCAGTTTACCCTGATTAACTCTTTAGTCATGTCCCAGTTTACCCCGATTAACTCTTTAATCATGTCCCAGTTTACCCCGATTAACTCTTTAGTCATGTCCCAGTTTACCCTGATTAACTCTTTAGTCATGTCCCAGTTTACCCCGATTAACTCTTTAGTCATGTCCCAGTTTACCCCGATTAACTCTTTAGTCATGTCCCAGTTTACCCTGATTAACTCTTTAGTCATGTCCCAGTTTACCCTGATTAACTCTTTAGTCATGTCCCAGTTTACCCTGATTAACTCTTTAGTCATGTCCCAGTTTACCCTGATTAAATCTTTAGTCATGTCCCAGTTTACCCTGATTAACTCTTTAGTCATGTCCCAGTGTACCCTGATTAACTCTTTAGTCATGTCCCAGTTTACCCTGATTAACTCTTTAGTCATGTCCCAGTTTACCCTGATTAACTCTTTAGTCATGTCCCAGTGTACCCTGATTAACTCTGTAGTCATGTCCCAGTTTACCCTGATTAACTCTGTAGTCATATCCCAGTTTACCTATTTTGTTATGGTCTCCCTACACCTAGTGAACTGTATTCTAAATGATATAAGCGCCAAAAAAACTTTAATTGGAACTTCAAGCGGGCCTATTTATATAATGAATATGAATTCAGAGGGCAGAAATGATTCAATATTAAAGCATTAGACCTCCCACTAAAGGCGTCAGTCATACAAAAGTTATACTTAAATCCAAACAGGTTCTGTAGCACATTAGTAAGAACGTCTCACCCAATGTTCAAGAATAGGGTGAGAAAATCAGGATAGCAGTTTCATTTCAGGACAAAAAAATGAACAGCTGTGCCAAATAGATTGCAAAACTCCATGGCACATGGTTTATGAACTGATACATAAAACAACGCTGGATTTAAACCTCAACAGTTTTCAATTAAGATTATTATACAACATTTTGGCCACCAATATAATGTTATAAATATGGGAGATAGAACCATCCCAGCTCTGCAGATTTTGCTGCAAAGAGACAGAATCATTAGATCATTTGTTTGGTAGCTTCTTTTTGGTTGCAGGTTCAGGAATGGATGAAAATTGCAACATTTACCTTGAGATAACTCTGCAAATAGCACTGCTGGGTGATTTAAAAAATCATGGTCTATCGGTCAATAATCTAATAATACTCTTAGCAAAACTGTGTATGTTTAATTTACAATCTGTAGAAACTATGAGAATAGAACGGTTCAGAACTTTTGAGAAACATCACAGCACAGTTGAAAAATTGTGTGGTCTTCAGAGATAGATGGGAGGGTTTGAGGGTAGCTGAACAGGGTTGAGGGTAGCTGAACGGGGTTGAGGGTAGCTGAACGGGGTTGAGGGTAGCTGAACAGGGTTGAGGGTAGCTGAACGGGGTTGAGGGTAGCTGAACGGGGTTGAGGGTAGCTGAACAATGGGGCTAAAAACAAACAAAAGAGAACTATTGTAAAATACATTGTGTCCATAAAATGTACATACAGTTGAAGTCGTAAGTTTACATACACTTAGGTTGGAGTCATTAAAACTTGTTTTTCAACCACTCCACAAACTTCTTGTTAACAAACTATAGTTTTTGCAAGTCTGTTAGGACATCTATTTTGTGCATGACACAAGTAATTTTTCCAACAATTGTTTACAGACATATTATTTCACTTATAATTCACTGTATCATAATTCCAGTGGGTCAGATGTTTACATACACTAAGTTGTCTGTGCCTTGAAACAGCTTGGAAAATTCCAGAAAATTATGTTATGGCTTTAGAAGCTTCTGATAGGCTAATTGACATAATTTTAGTCAATTGGAGGTGTACCTGTTGATGTATTTCAACGCCTACCTTCAAACTCAGTGCCTCTTTGCTTGACATCATGGGAAAATCAAAAGGAATCAGCCAAGACCTCCGAAAAAAATTGTAGACCTCCACAAGTCTAATTATTCATTGGGAACAATTTCCAAACACCTGAAGGTACCACGTTCATATGTACAAACAATAGTACACAATTATAAACACCATGGGACCACTCAGCCGTCATACCGCTCAGGAAGGAGATGCGTTCCGTCTCCTAGAGATGAGCGTACTTTTGTGTGGAAAGTTCAAATCAATCCCAGAACAACAGCAAAGGACCTTGTGAAGATGCTGGAGGAAACAGGTACAAAAGTATCTATATCCACAGTTAAACGAGTCCTATATCGACATAACCTGAAAGGCTCAGTAAGGAAGATGTCACTGCTCCAAACAAAACCGCCATACAAATTGCCAGACTAAGGTTTGCAACTGCACATGGGGACAAAGATCGTACTTTGAATGTCCTCAACAAACAAAAATAGAACTGTTTGGCCATAATGACCATCGTTATGTTTGGGGGGAAAAGGGGGAGGCTTGCAAGCGGAAGAACACCATTCCAACCGTGAAGCACGGGGGTGGCAGCATCATGTTGTGGGGGTGCTTTGCTGCAGGAGGGACTGGTGCACTTCACAAAGTAGATGGCATCATGAGGCAGGACAATTATGTGGATATATTGAAGCAAAATCTCAAGACATCAGTCAGGAAGTTAAAACTTGGCCGCAAATGGGTCTTCCAAATGGACAATAACCCCAAGCATACTTCCAAAGTTGTGGCAAAATGGCTTAACAACAACAAAGTCAAGGTATTGGATTGGCCATCACAAAGACCTGACCTCAATCCTATAGAACATTTGTGGACAGAACTGAAAAAGTGTGTGCGAGCAAGGAGGCCTACAAACCTGACTCTGTTACACCAGCATTGTCAGGAGGAATGTGCCAAAATTCACCCAACTTAATGTGGGAAGCTTGTGGAAGGCTACCCGAAACATTTGACCCATGTCACAACCTGACCTTAGAGAGCCCGTTTATTTCTCTATTTGGTTAGGTCAGGGTGTGATTTGGGTGGGCATTCTAATTTTCTATTTCTTTGCTGGCCGGGTATGGTTCCCAATCAGAAGCAGCTGTCTATCGTTGTCTCTGATTGGGGATCATACTTAGGCAGCCTGTTGTCCACCTGCGTTTGTGGGATCTTGTTTTTGTTCAGTTACTGTGTAGCCTGCAGAACGTTACGTTCGTTTATCTCTTGTTGTTTTTGGTGTCTAAAATAAAGTAAGATGTACACTTTTCACTCTGCGCTTTGGTCTCATTCCGACAATGGACGTAACAACCCAAGTTAAACAATATAAAGGCACTGCTACCAAATACTAACTGAGTGTATGAAAACTTCTGACCCACTGGGAATGTGATGAAAGAAATAAAGCTGAAATAAATGATTCTCTCTACTATTATTCTGACATTTCACATTCTTAAAATAAAGTGGTGATCCTATCTGACGTAGGATTAAATGTCAGGAATTGTGAAAAACTGAGTTTAAATGTATTTGGCTAAGCTGTATGTAAACTTCTGACTTCAACTGTAGTATGTATAAACTGGAAACAGAAGCCTAAGTGTTGTTGTCCATTAGTTTATCTCTCTACTATTATTCTGACATTTCACATTCTTAAAATAAAGTGGTGATCCTATCTGACGTAGGATTAAATGTCAGGAATTGTGAAAAACTGAGTTTAAATGTATTTGGCTAAGCTGTATGTAAACTTCTGACTTCAACTGTAGTATGTATAAACTGGAAACAGAAGCCTAAGTGTTGTTGTCCATTAGTTTACTCCAATTAGGGGAGGGGTGGTAGAGTTAGTGGAAAATAATAAAGGAACATATATTTAAATACAGAATGTATTTACAAAAAAATATATGGGGGATTAGAAATGATGCAGACAATTACATTGAGGGAAGCCACAATATATCTGCAGTAATAAAGAGAGATAGAGGGCAGACATCCTAGCTGACCTGCAGTAATGCAGCTAACGAGGCTAATCAGGCCACGCCCCGTCACATGAGACTGAGAGAGCACAGAGCAGACCCACCGTTTCAGCCTCACACAGACTGCCCTTTCCTAGGTCACCACACTGTTCTATACACAACTCAGCAGGCTGGAGAGGCCCTGGAACTCAGCAGGCGCCAGGCACATACACTAACATGTCAACATCTCCCCACTCAGCTACACACACGCCAGAGGAACAGGCCCCTTCTGTCTTCTACTGTGTAAATACAAAGGGGTCTGAATGCTAAGACACAGATAAGACAAGTACAACAGGCACGAACACCTTCAGTACACCATGTTGAGAGGAGGGCTGTACCGTACCTGGGAGGGGGACATGGGGGGCTCTGGGGAGGACAGGCTGTTCTGGCTGGTGATGCTTTTCTCCAGAGTGTCCACCTTCTCATAGGTCCGTTTCTGACGCACCATGCCGTCTGACACCAAGGGCGAGAGGGGTACGTCGCCGTGGTTACTCCCGCTCCCGGCCCGATACAGAGAGCGGTTACTGGCACTGATGTCCTCCCGAGAGGCGCTGCGGCCCCCGTGCTTCTTTAGGGAGTTTAAGGGGGAACGGGCCCGTGGTACAGACCCCTCAGACATCTCTGTGTCCAGGCTGGCCTTGCTGCCACGCAGGGTGTTTGAGCGACTCACCACCGCCCGCATCTCTGCCATCAGCTTCTCATTCAGGGCACTGAGCTCCCCAGTGCTGCCCACCGAGCCTGGCCGGCCCTGCCCTGCACCCCCAGCCCCTCCGCCCAGAGCTCTCCTGCGGTTCTTCCTCCTCAGGCTGGGCGAGGGCCCCGTAGAGTAGCCTGAGTCCTGGTAGGTAACGGCCGCCGGTGCCGGGTACTCTTGGGAGGCCAGGCTGTTCTGTCGGCTGTGTCGAGCCTCCATGTTCTTCCTCGCGCTGGCCTCCAGGAGACGCCACGACTGCTTCTTCTCTAGACTCACCTCCTTGGGCCTGGGCTGGATCGCACCTGGGGCTGGGGAGGGGGATGGAGAGGGGGGCAGGGCAGGCTCTGGGGCAGGGCCCTGCTCTGTCTGGACAGGCTGGGATAAGGGGCTCTGTTTGCAGGTGGCAGGGTCCACGTTGACCATGTGTTTGATGCACTCCCGTCCAGCGGGGCTGTAATCTGTGGCGGAGGGGTTTCTCTTGTGTTTGGAGCTCAGGTGAGAAGCTGGGTATTGGAGAAGCTTGGGCTGCTGCTGGGATTGGTTCTGGGGGTGCGATTGGGGCTGGCGGACCCTCTGTAGGCTGGTGGAGGGGGTGAAGGGCCTGTTCAGGAGGTGGGCCCCCTCCACCTCCATGGGGGGTTCATCATATATAGGTGGATCCATGGGGGGTTCATCATAGATGGGTGGAGTGGCACCGTACTGGGGCGAGGAGGGCCTGGGGGTGCCAGCCTGAGACCTCTGGGGGGTCTGGTGGACCTTGCTGCCAGTGGAGGGCATCACCAGGCAGAAGTTACCATTGTCTCCCTTCTTCAGGTGGAAAGCTTGCTTGGGGTCCACGGGGGAAGCCATCTTGCCTGCAGGGCTGGGTCTGTCGGAGTGGACCTGGTACACAGCAGGGCTTCCAGGGCTGAGGTTGTTGTGGTGGAGGAGGTGCAGAGCGCTAGGGGGCACCATGGATTGGTTCCTGCCAATGCTGTTCACCTTCACTAACATGGCTGCCTTCGACCCTGGAGCAGGCTGCCATCTTTGACCTGTGTCCCTGGAACAGAAGAGAGGAAGATTTTGGGGTGAATAAAAAAACAAATATTTACACAATAAACACATTCAAAGACACCAAAAATCGGGATCAAAAATGTATTATAAACTGGGTGGTTCGAGCCCTGAATGCTGAAAGCCGTGGAATACCACAGGTATGACAAAATATACAATTTTACTGCTCTAATCATGTTGGTAACCAGTTTATAATAGCAATAAGGCACCTCGGGGGTTTGTGGTATATGACCAATATACCACGGCTAAGGGCTGTATCCAGGCACTCTGCGTTGCGTTGGCCACACCCCCTCAGGCCTTAATGCTTAAATATAACCCCATGCACACTACAAACAATACATTCGACGAGACCTGCTTGGTGGGCAAATAGGTGACTGTTCAAAGCCAATTTGCTCATATTTAACTGAGAAGAAAGTATCCGTGACTGGGATGCCAGAACCGGCAGGAATCCGTTCTGCACATTCCTCTGTTCAGTCTTTAAACCCTCTGACCTTCCACAGCTCAGCTAGAGAGAGGCCTCTAGGAGTTACAGTAAATTTATATTTATTTATTTTACCTTTAGGCTAGGCAAGTCAGTTAAGAACAAATTCTTATTTTCAATGACAGCCTAGGAACAGTGGGTTAACTGCCTGTTCAGAACGACAGATTTGTACCTTGTCAGCTCGGGGGTTTGAACTTGCAACCTTCCAGTTACTAGTCCAATGCTCTAACCACTAGGCTACCCTGCCACCCCAGTAATGGCACCCAAGGTCTGTGTGAAGGACAAACCTACAGTAGGGCCAGGGGCAATATCTTCTCAACAGTATTTGTCTCATATTGTGAAACTAAGAGAGAGTATGAGATGCAGGTAGCTGTGAGACAGATATGAGATTTGATCAGGTTTGGTCTGACGCAGTGCGACAGAGGATGTGAGACAGTGCTGGTTTTGTTTCCAACAACATGGCCATATTGTGAGTACATAATCAAGGCATGGAAACTAAATCTGACTCAAGAAAGTGTCACAATGAAACAATGAAAACACCTTTCTCAACAAAACCTTTACTCAGCTTATCAGAACACTAATACCCACACGCCCCCACATACTCGTTTTCCAGAATACCACAGCCGTGTTTGTAGTAGAAACACAACAGGAAAGGTCTCTACACTGGGGAAAACAGGAATTCAACCACTTTATTCCAACAGTACCGTCTGCCAAATCAAGCCGTCAAAACTACAGGCCCATTTACACCCCCCCGCCCACCACTCAACACACGCGCACAAACACACACACACCACCTCAACCACACTCATGCACACACACGCGCACAAACACACAAACACACACACACCACCTCAACCACACTCATGCACGCACATGCGCACAAACACACAAACACACACACACCACCTCAACCACACTCATGCACACACACGCGCACAAACACACAAACACACACACACCACCTCAACCACACTCGTGCACGCACACGCGCACAAACACACAAACACACACACACCACCTCAACCACACTCATGGCTGCGTTACCTCCCCTGTTCCCTCAGAGGGCCGTGGAATTTCAGCCCCTAATCCTGCATCAATGCCCTGGGTGTTCTGGACCATTAGCGGTGCAGCCCACTCAGCCTGCAGACCACAGATCCTGCTTACAGCCCTGCACACTCCACAAGCAGCCGGGTAATGCCAACGAGCTAATCTAACCAGCACTCTCCTCTCACCTACTCTCACACAACGTATCCTTTCTTCCAACAGCCTGCTCAGACGACAGCTTGATGTTTACTGTAAAAACAGCATAACCACACTCAAAGTCCCCCCCACACCTCTCTCAGCCAGGAAACCCACCCGAGCACATCCCACAGAGGCGAAGACACAGTGGAGCACGCCACCCCAGACGAAAACCTTTCTAATCGCTGTTCCCGCCATCAGTAAACACGCTGTCACTTCTAGAACAAATCCATCTGACTCAAAACAGCCTCTGCTGAGTAAGACTTAAATAAGACTTAACCAAAAACAAGCACAACACAACAGCTCTGTACAGTCTGAGTCTGCCGTGTCTAACGTTCAGTCCATAAGCACAACACAACAGCTCTGTACAGTCTGAGTCTGCCGTGTCTAACGTTCAGTCCATAAGGACAACACAACAGCTCTGTACAGTCTGAGTCTGCCGTGTCTAACGTTCAGTCCATAAGGACAACACAACAGCTCTGTACAGTCTGAGTCTGCCGTGTCTAACGTTCAGTCCATAAGGACAACACAACAGCTCTGTACAGTCTGAGTCTGCCGTGTCTAACGTTCAGTCCATAAGCACAACACAACAGCTCTGTACAGTCTGAGTCTGCCGTGTCTAACGTTCAGTCCATAAGGACAACACAACAGCTCTGTACAGTCTGAGTCTGCCGTGTCTAACGTTCAGTCCATAAGGACATCTTCTTTAGGTCAAGGGATGTACACGCAGCATTACCTGAGTTAAGACCCACAATGAGAGGTGGAAGGTGGTCTTCGTCCCCCGCAACAGATCAGAAGGTAACTTCAACCCCCCCACCTCGTGCCTCTGTGTTGGCACGGGACACCGCTGTAACAGCGGGGTGTCCCTTCAGTACCCGTGTGAACCCTGCTACACCCCCTCCTTGACGAAAACAAAACAAACAAGAGCCGACCTCTGCCAGCGTGTCCCAGAGAGAGGATGGTGTTCTAATTCAGCCAGCGTCTTCAACCTAACCCAGGTCCCGCTGTGTGTGTCTGCAGTGAAAACACGAAGGCGTCAAGGCTCCAGAGCTCTTTACAGCTACTCTTAATTGTAGACTGCCACCAGCGTCTACGTTTATTGTGGAGTTGCTGGGAGGCGAGTAAAAAAAAAGGAGAGCGAGAGACCGAGGGAAAGACGGAGGAAAGAAAGGCGGGGGCCGGTGCTGTAGCCTGGCCCTTCCCCTGTGTTACAGTCTGTTCCAACTCAGCCTCGCTCTCCTCTCTGATAGACTCTCAGCATGTGAAACAATAGCCCCCCCCCTCCCGAGGCCTGCTCCCCACACTGAGCTTCCTCTCCTCTCCTCTCCTCTCCTCTCCTCTCCTCTCCTCTCCTCTCCTCTCCTCTCCTCTACTCTCCTCTACTCTCCCTCTCCTCCTCTACTCTCCTCTCACAGTACTCCACTACTCACTGCCCTCCCAAGGATCATACTCTCACCACAACAATACCCTCTCTCCAACGCAGGCTAGTACCCTCTCTGTTTCTGTCTCTCTCCACCTCTCACCTGTTTATTTCTCTCCTCATGTCTCCTCTCTCCTTCTCACAAAGATTGATGGACTTGCCAGAACAGAAAACCTTCAATCAATCTCCACACCTTTTCTCTAGTACATTACACTCACAGAAGTCTCAAAAGAATAAAGACATTACACATGTCAAATGTCTCTTACTCTCTCTCTCTCTCGTGGTTTTTCCCCACACATTGTGGCTCCTATCTAGCTGCTCCAAATGTCAACAATCTTTTCAGCCAGCAAAGGAAATACAGTTTCTGGGGCCCGTGGACAACTGAAACATGGTGACTGGCAGAACCAAAACAGCCCTGACAGCCCCCCCCCCCCCCCCCCAACCACTATCCTTCCCTCGCTTTCTGGGCTGCCTCTACTCTGTGGGGTTATCAGATGGGGACATCACAGTAGTTCTCCTAAAAGTCCCAGCAGAAAAACATTTGTCCGTTTATGACCCCGGCACAACAGATAGCAACCGTCTCTCGCGAAGAGACACTCTCTGTGCTACAGAGATCCAGATAATAGGTCTCACACAATGGTGTGATATGTCAAGATGTTATGCTCAGGGAGAACAAGTCATAAAGCTATCAGAACAACACCTCTCCTCTCTCTCTTTCAATTCAATTCAATTCAAGGGGCTTTATTGGCATGGGAAACATGTGTTAACATTGCCAAAGCAAGTGAGGTAGATAATATACAAAAGTGAAATAAACAATTAAAATTAACAGTAAAAATGACACATACAGAAGTTTCAAAACAATAAAGACATTACAAATGTCATATTATATATATATATAGTGTTTTAACAATGTACAAATGGTTAAAGTACACAAGGGAAAATAAATAAGCATAAATATGGGATGTATTTACAATGGTGTTTGTTCTTCACTGGTTGCCCTTTTCTTGTGGCAACAGGTCCCAAATCTTGCTGCTGTGATGGCACACTGTGGTATTTCACCCAGTAGATATGGGAGTTTATCAAAATTGGATTTGTTTTCGAATTCTTTGTGGATCTGTGTTATCTGAGGGAAATATGTCCCTCTAATATGGTCATACATTGGGTATACATCTCTCTCTCTCTTCTGTTTCTCTCACATTCACACTGTGGAGGCCTTGATGTCACTCGTTAGCACCACGATGTTGTGCCAGTTGTTCAGGTTGTGTGACTTCAGTGCCTGCCTGTTGTGTGGGGTGCTAACATGTGGACAGGAATTGGACTGTAACACTTTATGGCAGTCAGAGACAAATATTTTGAAATAAAAATGTAAAAACCTTATGGCATATTGATTAAAAACACACATCCATGAGTGAATGTGTTGTTTCCCTGAGGGATGGGGCCCAGAGTGTAAAGAGTGGGGTTGTCCTGGGGGAGCGCCTGTTGGAGAGTTCAAAGGGCGTCGCTCCACAGCGAAAACAGGAAATACCAACACAGCTTTCACATCGGAGCACAGCACAGAAAAAAAACGACAGAATCTACTGATCGGGAGTTTACACAGGGAAACACAAATAAATACATACATTAAACACTGTCCGTAGAGACGTAGTCTCTCTCACGGCCAAACAGACATGCTGACCCCTCGTGATGAAACAACCCAACACTGACCCCTGTGGTGACCTAAGGACCAGATTACTTATTCGATCCCTGGTGACCTCTAATCCAGGCTGGTTTCTGGCGACAGTCACACAGGACAGAGCTGTGATATGACAGCATCTGTTGGCAGCCTGGCAGGTCAGGGCTGTGATTGGACGTTCAGGTGTGAGTTATGAGCCCTGAAAGGATGTGAAACGTTCACAGCTGCTCCTCCGTCCTAGAGTGTGACAAGTCAAACCGACAGACAGGACCACACACACAGGCACACAGGAACCCACACCGACTGTTCTCTACACTGTCATTATCTTCTAACTTCCCACCCTCGTAGATTATGAGAAACAATCTAAAGCGCTCGCCCTTTACAGAAACCCATCATTTGCAGTGAGGTTTCTACATCAGAGAGCAAACCTCCTCCCTCTGTCTCAACTATAGTCTCTTTGTACTCGTGTCAAAATGTCATTTCAAATGTGATTCTAATAACCCCATTACCCTAAAGTGGGCTGTTGTTTTAGAGATTATACCGAGGAAGAATGGTGGGGGTGGAGGAGGAATGGGGGGTGGAGGAGGAATGGGGGGTGGAGGATGTGGAAACATTACTCCGCTATCTATGGGGTGGGCCATCCAGGGGATGAGCTCATGTCTGCATGTAGGGATACAGGGGAGTAAGTAAGTTACAGTACAGTACTATCACAGTGATTTGGTTAGGGGACAGAGGCCACACACGCCCACGAAAGGACTATGGAAAATGTGCAACACATGACAGGAAGTTGATAGAATGTCATGACACATGGACAAACAGTCATATATCTTGAGGGTGTAGACCTCTGCCAGGGAGATAGAATAGTCCGGCTCTGATATTGTACACAGAGGGATCGACTGTACAGAATATGACCTCTGGGCTTTTCCACTAAGGGGAAAATACATTAGGAACACCCTCTTTCTGGTAGGTTGTGATAGTAAGGACCATACAGAGGAATGACCCCAGTCCACAGTCACATGTCTGCCATGCCATGGGCACAGATGATCAGATCTCTACTCTATTCAGTGTGGAACAGGCTAACAGCTGCCTAGCAACATCACCCACCTCCTATTAGATAGAAGTGTCAGCCCTGTCAGCAGACTAGAGACTGAGGACATGCTCATTTCATCCCTGATTACACCTATTACAAAGACAAGTCAGAGAGGATTATTCTCAGAATATACAGAAACCAGATCAATTGGTGTGTGTGTGTGTGTGTGTGTGTGTGTGTGTGTGTGTGTGTGTGTGTGTGTGTGTGTGTGTGTGTGTGTGTGTGTGTGTGTGTGTGTGTGTGTGTGTGTGTGTGTGTGTGTGTGTGTGTGTGTGTGTGTGTGTGTGTGTGTGTGTGTGTTTGCTGTACCCTGTCAGTTGGCAGTCACATAGGTGAGGTGTGTGTTGTGTGTTGAGTGAGACAGGACTGGAGTTTCAACCAGGAAGTGAGTTACCATGCCACAGAACTACAATTCATTCTATTTCTATGGCCCAGCCAGTTACTTTCCATCTTGACCTCATTAGTACCGGGTCAATGAGGAGAGCAGCCGTATGGAATGTGACGTGGGGGTTGACTGACTGGCTGAGGTCTGCACTGTGCTGCTCTATGTGGGATCTTATTGAGCAGAGCCAGCCAGTCAGCAGCTGGGGGAATAGATACATCCCTGGTCATTTGTGGCGAGTGGGTATGGAGGCAGTGAGACTATTGAAACAAGGCAGTAAGATTGGGGGAAGGTGGTAATGCCAGGGTCACTGGAAGGTTTGGGAGGGAAATGGGGCATGGGGATGAGTGGGAGTTTGTGAGGACAGTAGATGGTAGTGTGGAGTTCTGGAGCTGACTACAGTCTCTCTGGATGGTGGTGCAGTACCAGAGGGAGGCCTACAGCACCAGCCAGGCCCAGATCACATTCTCTGTGAGCTGCTTTGTTCTGCTGTTGGAGCCTCCTCTCCTCCTCTAATCCTGTTTGGCTAAGCACTGCCTGCAGACAAAACCATACAGTGTCCCCACAGCCCAGCCACTAACACCGGGGAAAATTCACACTCCTTTTCCCAGGGCTTTTTTCACCCATCATCTCCCTCTCTCTCTGTTATCCCCCTCTTCAGCTGTCCTCATCGTTGGCCGGTCCATCTCCCAATGACAGGCATGAGCTTTAGAACAGGAGCCGCCCCATTGACAGAGGGCTTTGTGTATGTTAAGAGCAAGACACAATGGTAGTCTATATAGTAAGAGAAAGAGATTCGTAGAGATTGTTCATTTCATTTGGCAATGCAAAGATATGTTTCCCATGCCAAAAAATAGAGAGAGAGAGAGAGAGAAACAGGTCAGCAGGTCAGTACTGTATTGTGTGTATTCCCATCCTGTTTGTGGGTGGGTTCTGTTCTGCCTGCTGTTATTGTTGGACCAGAGGTTGAATACCACAGCATGGGGAGTGTTCCTGATCTGAACATGCATACACACCCTTATGGACCTAAAGGACCCCTCTCAACCACACTGACCAGTCTCTTCTCTATGAACCATAGTGACCATTCACACTCACACCCATTCTGACCGTAACAACCACTCACACACCCAAGGGCCACAGTGGTCAATCTTATTCGTGAAACATTATCATCGCTCAAACCCATCGAAACCAGAGAGTCAAGCAAAGCCCTTTAATAATGTTTACACACTGTTTTACTCATTTCAAAATGTATATACTGCATTCTACTGTAGTTTAGTCAATGCCACTCCGACATTGCTCGTCCTAATATTTATTTTCTGTATTAATTCCATTCTTTTACTATTAGATTTGTGTGTATTGTTGTGTATTGTTGTGTATTGTTAGATACTACTGCACTGGTGGAGCTAGGAACACAAGCATTTCTCTACACCCACAATAACATCTGTTAAATATGTGTATGTGACCAATAGCATTGGATTTGATTTGAAGCATCATTGTCTTGTAATCCTACAGCAGGGCAGCAAGAGGCAGAGGAAGAGACAGCAACAGAGAGTTTGGTGAAGGGAGAGAAGAGGGCAAAAAGAGAGAGTTCATCTACACGTGCAAGCAGACTCTACAGCATTGTCAAAGGCTATCATTGCAGCTGAGCTTTTAGAGGATAACTTTGATGATGAGGAGCAGGAAGAGGAGGAGCAGGAGGAGGAGCAGGCGGAGAAGGAGCAGGAGGAGAAGGAGCAGGAGGAGGAGCAGGAGGAGGAGCAGGGGGAGCAGGGGGAGCAGGCAGGGGGGCAGCAGGAGGAGCAGGAGGAGGAGCAGGAGGAGGAGCAGGTGGAGCAGGTGGAGGAGCAGGAGGAGAAGGAGCAGGAGGAGAAGGAGCAGGAGGAGGAGGAGGAGGAGCAGGGGGAGCAGGCGGAGGAGCAGGAGGAGGAGGAGCAGGAGGAGCAGGAGGAGGAGCAGGGGGAGGAGGAGCAGGAGGAGGAGGAGGCGGAGCAGGGGGAGCAGGTGGAGGAGCAGCAGGAGGAGAAGGAGAGGCAGGAGGAGAGGCAGGAGATGGATCAGGAGGAGGAGCCGGAGGGGAGACAGAAAACAAAGTTAAGAACCTTTAGAATGGAGAGTCAAATTAAGTTAACAGTCAGCGAGTTCCAATTTGTCCCCTCCCTGCCGTGGTATTAGAGCCCCCCCCTCTCTCTCCAGCAGCATGAGCATCCTACATTGTACAGACTGTGTGTCAGTTCATATGCTTAGCAAATTACGATTTCCCATCCAGAATTGATCAACCAACGGCATAGGGAGTCATCACACAAGAGGGAGTCCGAAAATGTAAAATATACAGAAGTTTATGAGGTTAACTCAGTCATGTGAGCTAAACTCAGCCTATCCACACAGTGTGTTAACCAGTGGACATGCGTGCTGGTATAAAACTATAGCATGCCAGAACAGAACATAGCTCTCACACTTCCTTTGTGGCTAGGGATCTCACATTCCCACAAAAATCTGTCTTAAAATATTTCTCTGTCACTGTATGTACAGTAGGGCAGCCCATGACAGAAACACACACACACACACACACACACACACACACACACACACACACACACACACACACACACACACACACACACACACACACACACACACACACACACACACACACACACACACACACACACACACACACACACAACCTATGAGAACTGAGTTCAGTTGTTGCGTTCTCCACTTTTCTACTGTCCTTCTAAGACATAGTGTATAAAGGAGAGACTGAGAGAATTAAAGGAAGAGGATTAGACAGCTGACAGAAGGGGACTTGACAGCTTTTTGGGATGGTGCCATCTAGGCTTAGCTGGAAACTAGACTGGGTGTAATTGTCTGTTGTATAAACAGTATAAACAGAACGAGTTCAGTAGTACCGGAGGGAGTGTTGTAGATGGCACCACCTGACAATGACATACTACAGACTCTCGTTGTCACCACTCTGTTAGTCTATAGTGCCATCCTGGCAGGGGGTACACAGCCATGAAACATCCAATAACCCCATGAAAACATACAGAACTAAATCCGTGGAGGAGAGCTGTGTTTAAACTGCGCCTGCTCTGCCAGCCCAGCCCTGGCAGACTACACTCTACTCCACCATTTACCATGAAGTAGCGAGGCGACTAGTGTGGGAGGACTGGAGCGCAGATGTCACATAAAATGACGTTTTTATAAAAAACGACTGATTTCAGCACCCAAATAATAATCTGCAAATACACAGGACATTGTTATTGTTTGGATGGTGTAATCAGAAGTTTTTCATGAAAAATGTCATTTTATGTGACGTCGGCACTCCAGTCCTCGCACACTAGTCTCCTCTCAACGTCATGGTAAACGGTGGAGTAGAGTGTAGTTGGCTAGCCCCAGCCTGGGTGGACCATTGTGTCCGAGCAGTCTGTTGGTTCCCTCTGTGTCTGATAGGGTATCTCTTCCTGTTCAACAGCCTGATAAAGCTAAGTTGAGCACAGTGGGCCACACTCCCCAGCGCAGCCGTGGGCCCCATGCCCAGGATAAACACACACACACACAAACACACACGCGCACAAACGCACACGCGCACCCCCACACACACGCAGACAGAGTGAGAAAGACAGAGAGGGAGAGACAGAAAGAGTGAGAGAGTGAAATCTCTTCCTGGTCTAACAACTCTGTTCAGGTTTGTCAGTAGCAGAGTAAATAAGACAGACTACCGAGCAGCAGAGCAGAGAACCCTGGGAGAGGACGTCACCACTATGAAACTGACACGCAGAAAGAGAACATGTTTTAAGCAGGTGGGAGTTTCCGTTTGGACCTGTCTGTTGTAAGAAACAGCTTGACCTAGTAGGAATGCTTCACCTTCAACACACCTAATCCCACTTAGAAGCCTTCTGGCACAGGAGCCTACCTGTTTCAGGCCCGTCCCAACACATCCCTGTCTGCAGACCATCCCGTGCCAACTGATGCCCAAGCCAAGTGAGCCAATCAGCCGCCCCTCCACGGGTCACTGGGGTGGCAGAGGGTGGCAGGCATCTCCACCTGTGCCACCTGCTGCCACACAGACAGTCAGCCTGATATCCTACCACACACAGGGCACTTTTAGGGCGGCCAGATCTCTCAACCAATCCCAGGAGGGCATATAGAGAGGAGAGATCCCACAGAAACAGACAAGCCAGGAGGAGAGATCTCCTGAGGGGTATCCTACGAAGCAAGCTAGATGTACTCGGGGTTTTCTAAAGCTAGCCAGCTTCAGTTAGCTTCACATTCCATCTCAGGCTTCATCCTTACTACGACGGTGGATATTGCTCGTCCGCCAGCCACTAACTCTAGCAGGCTTGTAACTGCATGTGCATGTCACACATGGCTAGTCGAATGCCAAACTCTTCATTGAGACAATACTGAGTCAGAGCCACATTTTGATTAGTGTTGAAATCAGAATGAAAGAAAAGTTATCTTGCAAATTCAGCAGGCTATGGTGTGAAATAGGCTATTAGAAGCGCTGTCTTTCTTTAATGCCGTCTTTGGTGTGCTTATCAATGCACAAGCACCTTCCCCCCCCACTCCTATCAATAAAATAAATATATGATGTCATACAAAAGTTTTACTGTGCGTGAAGCTTCAAATGCATTCAGTCATTACTAAATGTGTACGGTGATATATTTTAACATGACTATTTTTTAACACATTAAAACATTTCATTTATCAAATATTTCATCATTCTTCCTCAAACGAAGGGGATGATGACGCAATCTTTGCAAGAGGGAGGGAATCGAGCTCTGAGCAAGCATGGCCCCGGAGCACGTTAGTTCTGAAGGATTCGTTGCCATCGAAATGTACCTGGCTATCCGGTTATCCTGAGTTGAACTCAAGAGACGACCAAAGTCAACTCTCTAACTCCTCAAACCTGTTACGTAAAATACCCCTCTGGAGAACACAGGGCCCAGGCAGGCTGAGATGTGTCTCTATGGCGGAGATAGAGAAATAAAGACAGAGACAACCTCTCAGGGAGAACAGGGGACCTGCAGCACAGAGGAGGGCTTAAGAGGAAACTCTTCTACCGATTAGATCAGGTCAGACAATATCAACTCCGGGTGAACAGAAAACCTACTTTACGACAACAACCACACTCCGTATGAGGAGACAACTTCACATGGAACTCAGTGGATTAGTGTTTGGTTTGGGGATTTAAAAATGTAGCATATTTTCAACAAATAAGTGGATTAAAATAACATGAAATCCTCGTAAGGTCCTGTGGTCCTATGTCTCTACCGTTAGCTGAGTAGTGTGTTTATAAAGATAGGACAGAGGCACTGTTAGGATGAGGGCTGTTTTGTCCACATTGGCAACAGCAACTGAGCTGGTTCCTTTGATCTCTCGGTGTAAAACAGCTTGGCGTAATCTCACCCATTGTTCTCTCGCTGAGGAAATGAAATATGTTTACACCGACCATCCAATCTATCCAGATTTGCCCGTACGGAGGGAGATAATACCAGAATGCACTTCCCAGATTACCATTCCCAACCCAAATCCTCTTTGTGGAGGACGAGAAGAGCTGAGGGCCACATGTTCTTTCTGAGCACCTCCAGTGTAGCCGTCTCCTCTTCAAACACGAGAAGCGGGAACGCCTTCTACATCACAGACAAAGCCATCACCAGAAACAACATTACACACCATTGTACACTATGATGCACCAATTCAAAGTCACAGTTCTCTCTCATCAACAAAAACACATCTACATGTATCTACTGTACATTCAACAAATTCCCAGATTCAAAGACGAAATGAAGCATTATGATTCCCAGGATGAAAGCACTCACCATCCAGAGAACGATATCTGTGCCAATGAGTCACCAGGTCACCTCAGCTTCAACCAGGGATGTACAGAATGAATAAACAACAAACAAAACAAACCAGTGAACGTCACACTGCCTGTTCTTCATCCATGGCTGGTATACAGTGACCAGCATGTCCAAACAAAAGGATGGGTGGGCGCTAAGCCAGGGAGAAGACCCATATGCCACAGGAAAGGGGGACGACCCCCTACACAGCAAAAGCCTGATTAGGGCACAGATAAACAAACAGACACACACACACGCACACACACACACGCACACACACAGACACAAACAAGCCCACACACAAAGAGGACGTACAGTATATATTCCACGAAAGTATTTCACAAATACCTATGACGCCATTGACAAATCTAGTATTGAGGGTCAACTGAAGTGGTATGAGGTAGGGGAACAGGCAATTTATGACCCCAAGCTTTCAGCCCAATCATCCATAATCTCAATCACTCACCCCCCCCCCCCCCCACACACTAATTACAACCATGTCCAGTGGATTCCAGAGATACAGTTGAAGTCCAACACTTAGGTTGGAGTCATTAAAACTCATTTTTCAACCACTCCACACATTTCTTGTTAACCTTTCGGGATCGGGGGCAGCATTTTCACTTTGGATGAATTGCGTGCCCATAGTGAACTGCCTCCTACTCTGTCCCAGATGCTAATATATGCATATTATTATTACTATTGGATAGAAAACACTCTGACGTTTCTAAAACTGTTTGAATTATGTCTGTGAGTATAACAGAACTCATAGGGCAGTAAAACTTACAAACAGGAAGTGGAAATTCTGGGGCTGGTTGATTTTCAACTCATCGCCTATTCACATCCAAATAAGATATGGATCTGTTCGCACTTCCTACGCCTTCCACTAGATGTCAGTCAGTAGAACGGGGAATGAAACCTCTAGTGTGATGTGGGATCGGATGGCAGCTATTTGAGTCACTGGTCTGGCAGAATGGCAGTTCCTGGTTAGGCACAGTAGTCATTATATCGCCTTGCCTTCCATTACTCTGTAGACTAAACGAATGCTCCGATTGGAACGTTTATTGGATATATATGATAATAGCATCCTAAAGATTGATTCTCTACTTAGTTTGACCAGTTTATTCGACCTGGAATATAACTTTTTGAAGTTTTCGTCCGAGTTCGCCTGGACCAGCGCCAGCTTTCGGACATGTGAACTAAACCTTTGGCTGGGAAAAATGGCTGTGTGTTTTTTGGGATTTGGTGGTGATCTAACATAAAAATATGTTGTGTTTTCACTGTAAAACATTTAAAAAATCAGACACGATGGGTAGATTAATGTTTATCTTTCATTTACTGTATTGGAGTTGTTCATGTGTGAAAGTTAAATAAAAAGCCTTTTCAGCGGAATGTTGGGGGGGTTAACAAACAATAGTTTTGGCAAGTTGGTTAGGACATCTACTTTGTGCATGACACAAGTAATTTTTCCAACAATGATTTACATTCAGATCATTTCACAAATAAATTCACTGTATCACAATTCCAGTGGGTCAGAAGTTTACATACACTAGGTTGACTGTGCCTTGAAACAGCTTGGAAAATTCCAGAAAATGTTGTCATAGCTTTAGAAGCTTCTGATAGGCTAATTGACAACATTTTAATCAATTGGATGTGTACCTGTGGATATATTTCAACGCCTACCTTCAAACTCAGTGCATCTTTGCTTGACATCATGGGAAAATCAAAAGAAATCAGAGAAAAATTGGAGATCTCCACAAGTCTGGTTCATTCTTGAGAGCAATTTCCAAGGTACCATGTTCATTTTTATAAACACTATGGGACCATGCAGCCATCATACCGCTCAGGAAGGACACGCGTTCTGTCTCCTAGAGATGAACGTACTTTGGTGCGAAAAGTGCAAATCAATCCCAGAACAACAGCAAATGACCTTGTGAAGGTACAAAAGTATCTATATCCACAGTAAAACGAGTCCTATATCGACATAACCTGAAAGGCTGCTTAGCAAGGAAGAAGGCACTGCCCCAAAACCGCATAAAAAGACTACGGTTTGCAACTGCACATGGAGAAATGTCCTCTGGTCTGATGAAACAAAAATAGAACTTTTTGGCCATAATGACCATCGTTATGTTTGGAGGAAAAAGGGGGAGGCTTGCAAGCTGAAGAACCCCATCCCAACCATGAAGCACTGGGGTGGCAGCATCATTTTGTGGGGGTGCTTTGCTGCAGGAGGGACTGGTGCACTTCACAAAATAGATGGCATCACGAGGCAGGAAAAGTATGTGGATATATTGAAGCAACATTTCAAGACATCAGTCAGAAAGTTAAAGCTTGGTCGCAAAATGGGTCTTCCAAATGGACAATGACCCCAAGCATACTTCCAAAGTTGTGGAAAAATGGCTTAAGGACAACAAAGTCAAGGTATTGGAGTGGCTATACAGTTTTGCATATGCTACACATCGAAACACAAGGAGTAGTGTTTTTGTAATTTGTTATAGTTGTTTTTAAGGACATGTAAATGTGGCTCATTAGGCCAACATCCCTCGTTTATTGATGGCGCTGGCTGCTCCAGGTCGGATCTGAATGCATATGAATGTCCGTGCAATTTTCAAATGTCCGGTAAATTAAAATATTCCGTCATGATGTTCGCTGCCAAATGTAAACTCTGAAATGGAATATTGTTTTTATGAATATTTTTGAATATTCACATGAAAAACTTTCACCAATTGGATGAAACCCAGCTATAGAGACCCTAAAGACTCTGGCAAGTGTGCTAGTCCAGTGTCACTTTGATTACGTCTGCACATCATGGTTCACCAGCAGCCCCCCAAACGTCTAAAGAATAAGCTACCAGCCAAACAAGCTCTTAAGAACTGTACTTAAACTCCCCCCTCATACTCATCTGAGGTGGAGCATTTTTCATCTCCGTAATGTGTCTGTATCTATGTAATTGTCCATGTATTTATGTAAAATTAGGGACATTAATGGAAATAAGTCAATGACTTTATTGTGCAATCCCCGTTACTTTAGAAAAATCTTCGTGTAAATATGCATTTTTTTTGACTGACTAATAAAATTAAACCAGTACAAACTGTGCAGCGGCCAATTCTTTGATGAATGGAAAAAGACATCTGTTACAAATCAAACAAAAAGTTGAATGACATTCTGAGATTGTCAAGCCAAGCCTTCGATACTGGGTAAGCCTACAAGGTAGGGAGGGATATATGTTCTGTTTGTAGAGATTGTCAAGCCAAGCCTTCGATACTGGGTAAGACTACAAGGTAGGGAGGAATGTATGTTCTGTTTGTAGAGATTGTCAAGCCAAGCCTTCGATACTGGGTAAGCCTACAAGATAGGGAGGGATGAATGTTCTGTTTGTAGAGATTGTCAAGCCAAGCCTTCGATACTGGGTAAGACTACAAGATAGGGAGGGATGAATGTTCTGTTTGTAGAGATTGTCAAGCCAAGCCTTCGATACTGGGTAAGACTACAAGATAGGGAGGGATGAATGTTCTGTTTGTAGAGATTGTCAAGCCAAGCCTTCGATACTGGGTAAGCCTACAAGGTAGGGAGGGATGAATGTTCTGTTTGTCAAGATTGTCAAGCCAAGCCTTCGATACTGGGTAAGCCTACAAGGTAGGGAGGGATGAATGTTCTGTTTGTCGAGATTGTCAAGCCAAGCCTTCGATACTGGGTAAGCCTACAAGGTAGGGAGGAATGTATGTTCTGTTTGTCGAGATTGTCAAGCCAAGCCTTCGATACTGGGTAAGACTACAAGGTAGGGAGGGATGAATGTTCTGTTTGTCAAGATTGTCAAGCCAAGCCTTCGATACTGGGTAAGCCTACAAGGTAGGGAGGGATGAATGTTCTGTTTGTCGAGATTGTCAAGCCAAGCCTTCGATACTGGGTAAGCCTACAAGGTAGGGAGGAATGTATGTTCTGTTTGTCGAGATTGTCAAGCCAAGCCTTCGATACTGGGTAGGCCTACAAGGTAGGGAGGGATGAATATTCTGTTTGTCGAGATTGTCAAGCCAAGCCTTCGATACTGGGTAAGCCTACAAGGTAGGGAGGGATGTATGTTCTGTTTGTAGAGATTGTCAAGCCAAACCTTCGATACTGGGTAAGCCTACAAGGTAGGGAGGAATGTATGTTCTGTTTGTAGAGATTGTCATAGTCTATTTATTGTGGTGTTGAAAATGCAAACCATGATATACTGCCCTTAGTCAGTATACTTTGTTTATTGGTTGTGTGGTGCATTGGCACAGAAACCTGTTGGTGGAAAACTTGTTGCATATATTTGATAGAATTCTAAATATGGCATCAACATGTAGAACAGCTGACCTCCTTCTAGCTGATCATTGTGTGCAGCCGGCGCTGATCGTAGTGTAATGAAACAGGCAGGGAGAATGAGCTTGTCTGTGCTGGTCGGCGAACCCTCAACCTTCTGGCCTGTAGCCCTGCCTGGCATCGACTGTGCCACAAAAGCATGCTGAAGTGGCAATGTCGATATCCACATTTATAAACACAGGGTTACTAGAGTTATTGTTATTGTGGTTGTTGATTCTATGAGGGGGAGGGTGTGCAATCTATTTAGAAGTACATGGGGAGGGTCATGTGAAAATATTTGTAATGCTGTGGAGGGGGGTGTAGTCTTTTTTATGACACCTAGAGTTGGACCAGCCCCCCGTAAATGTTGATCTGTCCCTAAGATGAAGGTAGTTCAAACACACAGACACACACAGAGATGGGAAAGGGAGAGGGAGAGACTGAAGTCGAAAGCTAAATCTGAGTATTGAGTGAGGTTCTAACTTTTCCCAAAGAAAAGATCCCAGTGGCTTAACGAGAACTGTCAATCATCCACTGGGGCTGAGCAAGTCAGCATCCCAGAATTCCTAATCTGCCTGTCTGGAGAGCGTAACAAGAGGACGTGTGTTACCATTTAAGGCTGATTCAATTGCCCTATCCCCGGGTAGAGGACTCTGAGCTGAGCCAACAGGTTTCAATCTGTTAACCAGGGCTGCTATGACACTCCTTCCACCCTTACAGGGAGAGAGGTCAAAAAGAAAGAGAGAGTGAAAAGAAAGAGAGAAAACTAGTCTGTATCAACAGGCTGGGAGAAGGAGTGCCAAAAAGCTTTCAGTTTTAACAAGTAGCAGAGTCCATATGTAGAACTGAAAGGGAACGTGTTAAGACACATAGTAACTGTATATAAACTCATGACCTGGAGAGGCCATGATATCACCAACGAGAGTGGGGCAATGGCTAGCAGAGAGGGAGAGGCTGTTTCTTTGTGAATGTTGGTATGAAGCAGAGGTGGAGAAGAGAGCAGGATTTCCTCAGGTTTGGCAGTAATGTCAATCAAATAAAATAAAATCAAATGTATTATTATAGCCCTTCGTACATCAGCTGATATCTCAAAGTGCTGTACAGAAACCCAGCCTAAAACCCCAAACAGCAAGCAATGCAGGTGTAGAAGCACTAGGTGTTTGCATGTCCGTGTCTCAGCACATATTTGAAATGGATTCAGCCAACTGCCAGCCAACCTTCCTCTACCGCTCTACAGGTAACTACCAAAATAATGGAAACACTTGAGTAAATGAGGGATACAAAGTATATTGAGAGCAGGTGCTTTCACACAGGTGTGGGTCCTGAGTTAATTAAGCAATTAACATCCCATTATGCTTAGGGTCATATATTAAAATACTGGGCAGGCCATTACTTTGGCCACCATGCCTATGCCCTTATAGGATGACAATGACCCCATCCACAGGACATGAGTGGTCACTGAATGGCTTGATGAGCATGAAAACGATGTAAACCATATGCCACGGCTGTCTCAGTCACCAGATCTCAACCCAATTGAACACTTATGGGAGATTCTGGAGACAGTGTTTTCCACCATTATCAACAAAACACCAAACGTGTCACGACTTCCGCCGAAGTTGGTGCCTCTCCTTGTTCGGTGGCATTCAGCGGTCGACGTCACCGGTTTTCTAGCCGCCACCGATCTACGTTTCATTGTCCATTTGTTTTGTCTTTATTGTACACACCTGGTTTCCATTCCATGGTTATTTATTCCCTCGTTGACCCTCTGGTTCCCACCTGGTTTCCATTCCATGGTTATTTATTCCCTCGTTGACCCTCTGGTTCCCACCTGGTTTCCATTCCATGGTTATTTATTCCCTCGTTGACCCTCTGGTTCCCACCTAGTTTCCATTCCATGGTTATTTATTCCCTCAATGACCTTCTGGTTCCCACCTGGTTTCCATTCCATGGTTATTTATTCCCTCGTTGACCCTCTGGTTCCCACCTGGTTTCCATTCCATGGTTATTTATTCCCTCGTTGACCCTCTGGTTCCCACCTGGTTTCCATTCCATGGTTATTTATTCCCTCGTTGACCCTCTGGTTCCCACCTGGTTTCCATTCCATGGTTATTTATTCCCTCGTTGACCCTCTGGTTCCCACCTGGTTTCCATTCCATGGTTATTTATTCCCTCGTTGACCCTCTGGTTCCCACCTGGTTTTGTGTTTGTTCTGTGTTTAGCTGTCACTTCTATTTTGTTAGCTGGATTGTTTTCCCTGTGTGGAATATATTCTGTTGTTTTAATTGAGTAAAAGTCCGTTATTACTCATTCTCTGTGTCCTGCGCCTGACTCCGTCCCACCTTCTGCACATCGACCCTTTACAAAACGATGGAATTTCTCGTGGAAGAACGGTGTCCCTCCAATAGAGTCCCAGACACTTCTATGCCAAGGTGCATTGAAGCTGTTCTGCCTTGTGGTGAACCAACACCCTTTTAAGACACTTTATGTTGGTGTTTCCTGTATTTTGTCAGTTACCTGTATGAGTGACACACAGTAACATCCCATGCTGTATGTATTGCCCCTCCTCTCCCCTCTCCAGGACACACTCCCAGTGAGGTCTGAGTGACATGGTGTTTACCCAGGGAGGGTGAGGTATTCCCCTCCTCTCCCCTCTCCAGGACACACTCCCAGTGAGGTCTGAGTGACATGGTGTTTACCCAGGGAGGGTGAGGTATTCCCCTCCTCTCCCCTCTCCAGGACACACTCCCAGTGAGGTCTGAGTGACATGGTGTTTACCCAGGGAGGGTGAGGTATTCCCCTCCTCTCCCCTCTCCAGGACACACTCCCAGTGAGGTCTGAGTGACCTGGTGTTTACCCAGGGAGGGTGAGGTATTCCCCTCCTTACTGGACTGCTGTGGAGGGCAACAGGTCATGAGATAAGAGGTTAATCAATGACTAACACACCACTGCAAATTCTCTCAATTCTCCTGATTGGTACAGTGAGCTCTGTCACAAAATATCAAACAATGAAGTGAACGTGAGTATATGTCAGTGGAAGTAAGCAGAGAATGGGGGGCGGGGGGCTTTCCTACTACTCATTCCAGACTGATATGAAAAGCAGGGATGTGGGGGGAATAGACCTTGGTGTCCTAGATACAACACAGACCTTGTCTGAGGGCCTGTAACCCAATGCCATGTTTCAGCGTGGGAGTCATGGAGTGTGTGAGTGGAATTGGTTCTGACTCAATTTCACACACAAATGGGTGTACGCAAATGTGTACGCACACACACACACGCACACACGCACGCATGCACGCGCACACACGCACGCACGCACGCACGCACGCACGCACGCACGCACACACACACACACACACACACACACACACACACACACACACACAGAGAGAGAGATAGACCCCTTTCTAACAGTAAATGAGTTTCGTGTATAAACTGGCGTAACAGTAGCCCTCCCTCTGGACATATCAGCCGTCTTCATTCTGCCTGGTGGGCAGCAGGACCCCCAGGTCCAACACCTCCACTTTAGTAGACGGCTGAGTAAGTGGCCTTAGGGAAAGCTGTCTGTAAGAGGCTGAGTGCTTATTCCCACCAGGCAGAATGTCGACGGCTGATATGTCCAAAGGGAGGGCTACTGTTACGCCAGTTTATACACGAAACTCATGTCCACCTTTTCTGAGGGGCAGAGAGAGAGAGAGAGAGAGAGACAGAGAGAGACAGAGAGAGACAGAAAGAGAGACACAGAGAGAGACAGAGAGAGAGAGAGAGTGACAGAGAGAGACAGAGAGAGAGAGACAGAAAGAGAGAGACAGAGAGAGACAGAGAGAGAGAGAGAGAGAGACAGAGAGACAGAGAGAGAGAGACAGAAAGAGAGAGACAGAGAGAGACAGAGAGAGAGAGAGAGTGACAGACAGAGACAGAGGGAGAGAGAGAGGGAGAGAGAGAGAGAGAGAGAGAGAGAGAGAGAGAGAGAGAGAGAGGGAGAGAGAGAGAGAGAGAGAGAGAGAGAGAGAGAGAGAGAGAGAGAGAGAGAGAGAGAGAGAGAGAGAGAGAGAGAGAGAGAGAGAGAGAGAGAGAGAGTCCCTATATTTGCTGCAGTCCATATATGGGTACTCCTCCTACTGTACTGGGTGTGGAACTACTCCGTAGGAGGAAGTGATTCTGTAACCATCAATACAACTCATTACCAGTCCCTCGCTCTAACCATGACAGGTGTGTGTGCGTGTGTGTCTGTGCGTGTGTACTGTGTCTGCAAACTTGGGAGTGTGTGTCAAAGGGTATACACATGTTTGAGGAACTAAAACAGTCATGTTGGCAAAATATGAAGCGATTCAATGTAGCGTATTTGGCTGTGTGCCAGGCAGTGCACTAGACACCTGAATTGATCTTATAGCAACTCTCATACTGCTCCTGTTTGATAGACAGTAGCGTAGGGCATTTCCTGTCTGAATAGGGTAAGTGAGAAAGGGGGTAAAGAAGGAAATATTATGTAATTCCCCATGATTGGAGCACATCTCCTTCCTGTCTGACTGCATGTGTTGAGGGCTACCGTGTGAGTCGGCCACTCCCAGAGGTGAGACGTAAGTCTGTCATGTTCCACACAGGAAGGAGATGGGAAGCGGAGAATCATCTGTAAAGCTGAAGAGAGCTGAAGAGAGCTGCCAAGTAAAACAAGATGGGAAATCACTTCTGAGAATTTCTTTTTTTTATCAGATTTTCTTTCATACTGCAAAATGTGCTCTGAGTTAGCCTAGCAATCAGAATCAGCCATAGCTTAAAGCATAAAGTGTTAGTAGTAGTAAGCCCAGCAAACCGGGAACATTCTCAGAACATTCCCAGACCCCGATAGGGTTTATTCTAACATTGGGATGATAACCTCCTAAAACAATACTTTTTTTGATAACAAAATCTATTTTTTCCCTCAAATGTTTTAACGATCACAAAAATGTTGTGCACATCTGTATCAACCATCACAGAACATTCCCCCAAACGTTAGGTTTCCAGCTGTCATAACACCACGTACCAGTAATGTTTTCCCAGCAAAAATGTGTCTGTGAAAGTTCCCAGAACTAGGAATGTTCCTGCAACATTAGGCAAATGTTTTATACAAACATTCTATGACTATCAGCACGACTGAACAGTATTTTTGTTTGGACAATATTTGCCGCTAACCAAACACATTTTCTGGGAACTTTCACAGAAACAATTCTCTTCACTCATTTAATCACTAAGTTAGCTCCTAAGTAGCCTGGGTGTCAGTTAGCAAAGCAGAAATGGCCTGGGCTCAAATGTAGCGATTAAACCAAGTTAGCTTGTGCTAAATTGCATACACTGCAATGCTGAGAGTTTGGCCCGTGCTCAGACAGACAGGCTCAGATCTAGCCTAGATCTAGATCGTCAAGATTGTGCCCAACCCAGGGTTTTCAGCCTGTACACACATGGGCAGAATTGACCAAAGACAGTGTGATTAAACAATTCCATTATCATCTGCAGACAATCTCATTCTAGCAGGCCTCTCATGTTCATCAACACTGACAGCGCTCCGAAACACTGAGGACATCCTCCATGTCCCTGACCATCCTTCCTCCTCTGTCCTCGTTTATCTCAAACCACTTTTCTCTGCCTCCTCTGTTAAAGCTCTCTCCTCCAACCTCTCAATTTTGTATCTCGTCTAGACATCTCATTGTATATCACTTGCATCTCAATGTTTTCTCTCTCTGTTTAAATGAAGCTGACGCAGCACCTGCGAGAGTCGGCCATACAGTATTTAACTGGAGGAGGAAGGAGAGCCGTCTCACGTATGTGATATAGAGTCCATTTTTTGGGGGACATTTTTTATTTAACCTTTATTTAACTAGGCAAGTCAGGAGATAAGGCTGAGCAGTGCTGGCTGAAGCCAAGCAAAAGTGAAATGATAGAGCCATGTGGTTGAGCACGGCAGGAGGCTTAATCCACAGTAATACGTTTGTAGATGAAGGAGGGGATAAGCCCAGCTAACTGACACTGAGATCCATACGGCTGCAGAGTCAGCCTTCCTGGAAGCAACAGCAGAGTAGACTAAAGGAGGATACTCTAAAGGAGTATCTAGGGTTGAGTCAGGCTAGTATTTAGTATTTATTAGATTTCCGATTATCTGCTGCCAAGACAAATTAACAATATAAATTCCACAATACCACAACATTATAATGTGTGTGAAGAGTGTGTGAGTGTGTGTGTGTGTGTGTGTGTGTGTGTGTGTGTGTGTGTGTGTGTGTGTGTGTGTGTGTGTGTGTGTGTGTGTGTGTGTGTGTGTGTGTGTGTGTGTGTGTGTGTGTGTGTGTGTGTGTGTGTGTGTGCTACTTCTCACTTGTGTTACTTGATGTGGAATAGAGTTCCATGTAGTCATGGCTCTATGTGGTACTGTGCATTTCCCAGAGTCTGTTTTGGACTTGGGGACTGTGAAGAGACCCCTGGTGATATGTCTTGTGGGCTACACTTGTTCATTTAGCAGACAAGATTTGTTTACAATTCCATGCCGCTATTTTATTTTATGGTATGAAGAATAAAATTGAAGATAGATTAATGAAATAGAAAGGATATTTTCTCGAAATGCTTTGATGGAGTTCTATTCTGTGTTGAGCGGTTAACAAAGAAATGGGTACTCTTATATGCTTAATTTATGCAACTTTAGC
The DNA here is from genome assembly GCF_021184085.1 of Oncorhynchus gorbuscha. NCBI lineage: Eukaryota > Metazoa > Chordata > Actinopteri > Salmoniformes > Salmonidae > Oncorhynchus > Oncorhynchus gorbuscha. The sequence goes on along the minus strand of NC_060175.1, from coordinate 77,314,971 downwards.
TGTGATACAAATGTTGGGCTATATATTTAGATTTGTAATACATTCTAAGGCGGCATGATGCGACTCAAATGATGCTTTTTTTAAAGTAGCATGAAAGGCATGAGCTCTGCTTTGTTGTTTTTTGTGCAGGCTGTACACACTTCATCAGTCTCTCATTCACAATTTGACAAGCACTTGATAATGCCTCAAATTTTCCCCTTTGTGTGGCCGTAATGCCCCCTAAAAAAAATCCATGCCTTTTGTGACTAATGGCTGTTGTGCCCTTGGGCTGAATATAATAATTATAATTATCTTCTCTCAGCTTCGTGCCGAATCACCTCTCGCTCACATGGCTTGAAGAACCTCTCACTCACATGACTCGAATCACCTCTCCCTCACATGATTCTCAGTCACGTGATCGGGTCTATCCCCCATAGTACAAAAGTTGACTTCCTCTGTTCTGTGCGAGAAATAAATATTCCAAACATAATCTGGGACAGTTGTGGGATGTGATAGATCCAAAATTAATACTAGCATTAAAAAAACAGTTTTAAGCAACGAGGCTGATGCAACAGATCAGAACGTTTAGCTTAAAATGTTGATAAACTAATAGGCTATTTCTTCACAGCAATGCGCACACACAGAAGGCACAAATGTTCCATTAGCAGGAAAACACCACAAATGTAATTATGCATGTAATGATTTTATTATAAAGGTGCATTTTTATGGTGAAAATGAGCTTCCCCAAACTTGAAAACACTCGCGCTGCGTATGTATGCCAGTTAGATACTACACCCATTGTAAAGCGGATTCCTGTGCTTAATATGAGTTATTTGGCCACTTTAGTTGTGATACAAACCTTATGAAAACATATAGTCTAGGCTACATGAAGTGTGCAACTACGATTTGAAAAAGTCACGCAAAAAAAGGCATTGTTTCTTGCCCTAAGCTGGGAATCATTCACAAGTGATAATATATCATTCACAAGTGATAGGTTAATATTGTCACCCATCACACTATTCGTAATGTAATCTTGTCTTTACATATACTGAATAATACATGTGTGAAATTAGTTTGAATTTAGAATGGACCATTATCATGCACCTGTATTGAACAGGGGCAGCGGGGGGGATAAAACATGTCATCTATGCACTTAAGTAGCGAATGAAGGATGCCTTTCCCATGGTTCATTTTCATGCCAGCCAGGTAGACTTTACTCCTGTTTTAAAGAGAAGCAATTTGCTTAATATTACAAAGGCGGAGAAATAAACATAGTAAGTCTAGCCTATAGAAAGCCGATGGGATCACTCTGTTATCTCATGCAATTGCATAGCCTATAGAGATGTTGCTCAACATGAGCTCATGGGCTGTTTGATGAGATGTTCCAATACATTTGCATTGATGTCAGAGTGATTAGATGAACAATAGAGTGCTGAGTACCAGGAAGTTAAACGGCTACTAATGTTCAGCATCAGAGCTTGGAGAAGCCTAGTTACTGTGACTAAATGGTCATGTGGAATTTGACTGCCGTCATGACTCGTGACCGCCAGCGTGGTGGTAATACGCTCACCGTAACAGCCCTAGTTCTGAGCTGTGTGTTAGCTGTTTGAACAGGCCGTTTTGTGCTTTTAACATGTCAATACCTCTCACAAAGGCAAGTAGTGATGGAGTCAATCTCTCCACCACTTTGAGCCAAGAGAGATTGACATGCATTTTATTGATATTTCCCCTCAGTGTACATTTAAGGACCAGCCGTGTTGCTCTGTTCTGGGCTTTTAGTTTTTGATACATTTACGACTAGATCGTTACTTGCTACCCCTTCTGAAAGTGACTGCAGCTCTATATGAAGTGCGGCAGTGATTTGACTTACTGGGGTCAAGCTGAGTAAATACTGTAAGTAAATGTAAACATTGTAAATCTTTATGGTGTATGTTATGGTAGAGAGGTTACCTGGGGGTATCTTTCCTGTTCTCCAGGCTGTCACAGAGCCCCTTAGACGGGGTCGACCTCCCGCTGCTGTCAGGGTCCTGGGAGGGGGGCATGGGGTAGGCCTGGTTAGGTAGGGGTGTGCGACGGCCCTCTCCTCCCCCTCTCTGGGGCTTGATGGGGCCGCTCAGGCCCGTCTCTGAGCTCCTCTTCATGGCCTGTAGCTGGGCCAGGGGCACGATGTCGCAGGCCTGGGGCCGGTGCCACACCGTCTGCTGGCTGGCACTGTTGTAGTAGTAGAAGCGGTTGTTGTGGCTGTCAAACAGCTCCCACCACTGGCTGCCGTCGGACTGGCGCACGGCGGCGCCTGGGGGGGGCTCCCAGCCACATTCCCCCGAGGCCAGGTTCACGTACATGCGCTCCTGCGAGCGCGGCTCCAAGATCTCCACCCAGTCACAGCTGGAGAGGAGAGAGGGGGAACATGGAAAATGTAGTCAAGTTTTGAAGACTGTACTGTATATGACCACTGTATACTGAAAAATACAGTGCTTTCAAAACGTATTCACACCCCTTGACTTTTTCCACATTTTGTTGCGCTACAGCCTGAATTTAAAATGGATACAAAATGTATTTTGTGTCACTGGCCTAGAAGCGGCAGGTAGCCTAGTGGTTAGAGCATTGGGCCATTAAGTGCAAGGTTGCTAGATCGAATCCCCCGAGCTGACAAGGTAAAATCTGTTGTTCTGCCCCTGAGCAAGGCTTTTCCTAGGCTGTCATTGTCAATAATAATTTGTTCTTAACTTCTTAAGGTATAGGGGGCAGCATTTTCACTTTTGGATAAATAGCGTGCCCAATTTCAACGTCTTGCTACTCATGCCAAGAATATAAGATATGCATAATAGTAGATTTGGATAGAAAACACTCTGAAGTTTCTAAAACGGTTTGAATCATGTCTGTGAGTATAACATAACTTATGTAGCAGGCAAAACCACGAGGACTAACCGTTCAGAATTGTTGTTTTTTAAGGTCTCTGTCTGTTCAATGGATTCTCATGGGGAAACGATATTTCTTAGGAACTTGTTTTCAGTTCCTACCGCCTCCACTGGATATTACTAGTCTTTGGAATTTGGTTGAGGTTATTCCTTTGTGCAATGAAGAAGTACGGCCATCTAGGAACTGCGTAACACTTTTGAGAGTTGGGCAAGGCGTGAAAAGTAGCTTGGTTTGTTGTCTTCCTGTATTGAACACAGATAGACCCGTCTTCAATTTGATCGATTATTAACGTTTAAAAATACCTAAAGTTGTATTACAAAAGTAGTTTGAAATATTTTGGCAAAGTTTATAGGCAACTTTTGAAATATTTTGTAGTGACGTTGCGCATTTTGGAAGCTGTCTTGTTCTGGATCAAACGCACAAATAAATGGACATATTGGATGTATATGGACGGAATTAATTGAACAAATTGACCAATTGTGATGTTTATGGGACATATTGGAGTGCCAACAAAAGAAGCTCGTCAAAAGGTAATGCATGTTTTATATTTTATTTCTGCGTTTTGTGTAGCGCCTGCAGGGTTGAAATATGCTACCCTCTTTGTTTACTGTTGTGCCATCATCAGATAATAGCTTCTTATGCTTTCGCCACCAAGCCTTTTTAAAATCTGACATGCATTTTCCCTGGTTTTTGCCCAAGTGGCACACAACCGTCCCCTATACCATAAGAAGTTCTGACTTGCCTAGTTAAATAATTAAAAAATATCCCAAAGTGGATTTATGGTTTTTGAAATGTTTACAAATTGATTAAAAATGAAAAGCTGAAATGTCTTGAGTTAACATGTATTCAACCCCTTTGTTATGGCAAGCCTAAATAAGTTCAGGAGCAGAAATGTGCTTAACAAGTCACATAAGTTGCATGGACTCACACTGTGTGCAATAATAGATTTTAACATGATTTTCTACTGAATTCCTCATCTCTGTACCCCACATATACAATTATCTGTAAGGTCTCTCAGTCGAGCAGTGAATTTCAAACACTGTTTCAACCACAAAGACCAGGGAGGTTTTCCAATGTCTTGCAAAGAAGGGTAAATTGAAGTTATTAATTACACTTTGGATGGTGTATCAATACACCCAGTCACTGCAAAGATACATGCGTTCTTCCTAACTCAGTTGCCAGAGAGGAAGGAAACCGCTCAGGGATTTCACAATGGGGACAATGGTGACTTTAAAACAGTTAGAGTTTAATGGCTGTGACAGGAGAAAACTGAGGATGGATCAACGTCATTGTAGTTAAACCACAATATTAACCTAAATGGTGGTGTGAAAAGAAGGAAGCCTGTACAGAATATAAATAATCTGGAAAACTTGTTTGCAATAAGGCACTAAATTGAAACTGCAAAACATGTGGCCAAGAAATTAACTTATTATCCTGAATACAAAGCGTTATGTTTGGGGCAATCTAACACAACACATCACAGAGTACCACTGTTCATATTTTCAAGCATGGTGGTGGCTGCATCATGTTATTGGTATGCTTGTCATCGGCAAAGACTTGGGAGTTTTTTGGGGGATAAAAATAAATGGAATTGAGCTAAGCACAGGCAAAATCCTAGAGGAAAACCTGGTTCAGTCTGCTTTCTACCAGACACTGGGAGATGAATTCACCTTTCTGCAGGACAATCTAAAGCACAAGGCCACAGTACCAAGACGACAATGAATGTTTCTGAGCAAAGCTCCTAGAGACTTACCTAGAAAGACTCACAGCTGTAATCGCTGCCAAAGGTGATTCTAACATGTATTGACTCAGGGGTGTGAATACTTAAGTAAATTTGATTTCTGTATTTTATATTCTATACATTTGCAAACAATAAAATGTGTAATAAGTCAAGGTGTATGAATACTTTCTGAAGGCACTGTAGGCAAAGCAGTATTTTTCTCCCAACCTTAAAAATCAGTGAAGATATCAAATATTTTTGATCAGCTAAGTGAACATGGACCAAAGGGATTTGTCTTTGAGTCTGGGCGTGTATGAGTCTGGGCGTGTATGAGTCTGGGCGTGTATGAGTCTGGGCGTGTATGAGTCTGGGCGTGTATGTGTCTGGGCGTGTATGAGTCTGTGCGTGTATGAGTCTGGGCGTGTATGAGTCTGGGCGTGTACAGTACGGGCACATTTGTGTGTGTGTGAGGGCTTTCCGGTCCTAAGCATACAACCATTCCACTGAGTCAGACCTGAGTTAGGTCGTTCTGTGGTAGAGTAACCAACAGATGCAGCAGCTTTTTATCCCTACTAGTCCTTAGCCAGGAGCTACTTCACTGAAACGACAGTATCCACAGTCACTCAGGCTTCCATACACATACACACACACTCCCTGAAAAGTGAGAGCCGGTGAGAGTGACCCAGAATTTTACAAAAATGACATTCACAGGTGGCTGAAGTATTGAAGTAAGTGGAGAAGGAAGGTGTGTTTAACACCTTTCCCTGAGGCCTTGTTCTCCTGCTGACCATGGTTGGATGAGCTCCAGGGTCAACCTCCAGGCCAGAGAACCAGGGGAAGATGGGGCCATGGTCTACTACTTTCCCTAGGCTGGCTGGATGACAAAGAGGCCCGGGTCCTTATCTCCTCACGGAGAAGCCAAACAGGGATTAAGTGGCATCTAACCCACTGGCCCACCTGGCAGAGAGAGAGAGAGAGAGAGAGAGAGAGAGAGAGAGAGAGAGAGAGAGAGAGAGAGAGAGAGAGAGAGAGAGAGAGAGAGAGAGAGAGAGAGAGAGAGAGAGAGAGAGAGAGAGAGAGAGAGAGACAGAGAAAGAGAGAGAGAGAGAGAGAGAGAGAGAGAGAGAGAGAGAGAGAGAGAGAGAGAGAGAGAGAGAGAGAGAGAGAGAGAGAGAGAGAGAGAGAGAGAGAGAGAGAGAGAGAGAATGAGAGAGAGAGAGAGAGAGAAAGATAGAGAAATAGAGAGAAAGAGAGAAAGAGAGAGAGGCAAAGACTTGCTATTGGCGAAGCCGCCATAGGCACTTCCTAACCTCCTGCCAAATATATGACCACATTTGAGACACATATTTCCCACACATCACACAGACCCACAGAGAATTTGAAAACAAATCCAACACTGATAAACTCCCATATCTGAAATACCGCAATGTGCATCACAGCACCAAGATTTGTGGCCTGTTGCCACGAGGAAAGGGCAACCAGTGGAGGACAAACAACGTAGTAAATACAAACAAGATTTATCTGTTTATTTATCTCCTCCCACTATTCGTACTACAACTCTTTGCATATTGCTAAAACACTGTACATAGCTGATAATATAACACTTGACATGTCATTACCTTTTTGAGTGCAATGTTTACTGTTCATTTGATGATGCTGTTAATTCTCACTTTTGTTTCTCGTTTATTTCATGTGCTTTGGCAATGTAAACATACGTTTTCCATGCTAATGAAGCCCCTTTGAAATGAGAGACAGAGAGAAATATAAACACACACACAAACACAGGATACTGTCGAGGACTGCGTTATATATACCCGGGCACGGCTCTTGCTGAAACAGATCTACAGATATGATACAAACTAGTCGATCAATCAACCAATCAATCTATATATCAATCATAGCTACATGGCATTCTCACACCCAATGTACACATAATCATACCCACATGTACATCAGCACAAAATCAGAGGCATGAAGATGCTTTCTAGGTCAGCCATTCTCCTGAGGGCCCAGTGCATAGCATCTCTAAATACACACTGTTAATCCCAGTGCATAGCATCTCTAAATACACACTGTTAATCCCAGTGCATAGCAGCTCTATGTACACACTGTTAATCCCAGTGCATAGCAGCTCTAAATACACACTGTTAATCCCAGTGCATAGCAGCTCTATGTACACACTGTTAATCCCAGTGCATAGCAGCTCTATGTACACACTGTTAATCCCAGTGCATAGCAGCTCTATGTACACACTGTTAATCCCAGTGCATAGCAGCTCTAAATACACACTGTTAATCCCAGTGCATAGCAGCTCTATATACACACTGTTAATCCCAGTGCATAGCAGCTCTAAATACACACTGTTAATCCCAGTGCATAGCAGCTCTATATACACACTATCAATCCCAGTGCAAGCAGCTCTATATACACACTGTTAATCCCAGCGCAAGCAGCTTTATATACACACTGTTAATCCCAGTGCAAGCAGCTCTATATACACACTGTTAATCCCAGTGCAAGCAGCTCTATATACACACTGTTAATCCCAGCGCAAGCAGCTCTATATACACACTGTTAATCCCAGTGCAAGCATCTCTATATACACACTGTCATTCCCAGTGCAAGCAGCTCTATATACACACTGTTAATCCCAGTGCAAGCAGCTCTATATACACACGGTTAATCCCAGTGCAAGCAGCTCTATATACACACTGTTAATTCCAGTGCAAGCAGCTCTATATACACACTGTTAATCCCAGTGTACGCAGCTCTATATACACACTGTTAATCCCAGTGCAAGCAGCTCTATATACACACTGTTAATCCCAGTGCAAGCAGCTCTATATACACACTGTCAATCTCAGTGCAAGCAGCTCTATATACATACTGTCAATCCCAGTGCAAGCAGCTCTATATACACACTGTTAATCCCAGTGCAAGCAGCTCTATATACACACTGTTAATCCCAGTGCAAGCAGCTCTATATACACACTGTTAATCCCAGTGCAAGCAGCTCTATATACACACTGTTAATCCCAGTGCAAGCAGCTCTATATACACACTGTTAATCCCAGTGCAAGCAGCTCTATATACACACTGTTAATCCCAGTGCAAGCAGCTCTATATACACACTGTTAATCCCAGTGCAAGCAGCTCTATATACACACTGTTAATTCCAGTATAAAACAGTGGCATGAAGGGGACCTAAAAAACATTCACACCCAACTAAATGCTAAGTAGCTTTCCGCACGCACGCACACACACACACACACACACACACACACACACACACACACACACACACACACACACACACACACACACACACACACACACACACACACACACACACACACACACACACACACACACACACACACACACACACACACACACACACACACACACACACACCTGTTAAACATGTCAGTAAAGAAAGCAAGGACCTCACAGTCTTTCACACACACAAAGGATTTTTCCACACACCTGCTAAGATCTCTCAGAAATGTTATAGGCTCACAGATTTAGTTTCTGTGAAAAATGTGTATAAAATCAATCTGTCCTGAATATCCTGAGAGAGATAGAGAGAAAGAAAGAAAGAAATGGATGGATAAAGAGTGAGTGAGAGAAAGGGAGAGAGAGGGACAGAGAGGGATAGAGAGAGAGAGGGGAAAGAGAGAGAGAGACAGAGATAGACAGAAAGAGAGAGAGAGGTACAGAGAGAGAAAGGGATAGAGAGAGAGAGATGAGAAAGAGGGAGAGAGGGAGAGAGATAGACAGAAAGAGAGAGAGAGGTACAGAGAGAGATGAGAGAGAGAGAGAGAGGGGAAAGAGGGAGAGGGAGAGAGAGAGAGACAGAAAGAGAGAGAGAGGTACAGAGAGAGAAAGGGATAGAGAGAGAGAGAGAGAGAGAGAGAGAGAGAGAGAGAGAGAGAGAGAGAGAGAGAGAGAGAGAGAGAGAGAGAAATGGATAGCGAGAAGGATAGAGAGAGAGAAAGGGATAGTGAGACAGACAGACAGACAGACAGACAGACAGACAGACAGACAGACAGACAGACAGACAGACAGACAGACAGACAGACAGACAGACAGACAGACAGACAGACAGACAGACAGACAGACAGACAGACAGACAGACAGACAGAGAAAGAGATAGACGGGGAGTTTCTCAGACTAGCATGTAGCATGCAGACTAGCACCCATACGTAGAATGTATGCACACATGACTGTAAGTCGCTTTGGATAAAAGCGTCTGCTAAATGGCATATATTATTATTATTATATTATGTGACTAGGGTTGCAAAAGTCTTTCAATAAATTCACTGGTTTCCGTTGAATCAGGAGCAGAAAAAGGATGCATTCTGGGATCCTCCAACTAGGAGTTCTGGAAAAGCAGGGAATGTATTGAACGTACAACCCTAGTCACATGCTAGTGGTGAAGCGGGATGGATGCTGTGTCCAGCTGGTACCTCGGTCTGTAGTACAAAGCTAATACTGTACACCAACCCCACAATAGAACCACACATAGTACTGTCATGCACGACTCAGACCACTCCGACAGCCCACACCACTCAACCCACCACCACCTGACACACAGCTGAGACAGAGCTGGAACTCTCAGTCTCTTAGCACTCAGTCCTCTGGCTCCCCTGTCTGTGTTAGCATGTCACCCACAGCTAGTATAGTAGCTGACTGGGTCTGTGTGTGGGGCGCTGCTCCCTGTGTTCTCACCCAGTGGTATTACTGCTCTGTGCTACAGCACAAGTCGGCAACTCTGAGAGAGAGAGAGAGAGAGAGAGAGAGAGAGAGAGAGAGAGAGAGAGAGAGAGAGAGAGAGAGAGAGAGAGACCATGGTCTACTACTCTCCCTAGGCTGGCTGGATGACAAAGAGGCCCGGGTCCTTATCTCCTCACGGAGAAGCCAAACAGGGATTAAGTGGCATCTAACCCACTGGCCCACCTGGCAGAAAGAGAGAGAGAGAGAGAGAGAGAGAGAGAGAGAGAGAGAGAGAGAGAGAGAGAGAGAGAGAGAGAGAGAGAGAGAGAGAGAGAGAGAGAGAGAGAGAGAGAGAGACATAGAGATACAGAGAGATACAGAGAGAGAGAGAGAGAGGGACAGACAAACAGAGAGAGACAGAGAGAGACAGAGAGAGACAGAGAGAGAAAGAGAAAGAGAGAGAGAAAGAGAGACAGACAGAGAGAGAGACAGACAGAGAGACAGACAGAGAGAGGGACAGAGAGAGAGATACAGAGAGAGAGAGAGAGACAGAGAGAGAGAGAGAGAGAAAGAGAAAGAGAAAGAGAGAGAGAGAGAGAGAGAGAGAGAGAGAGAGAGAGAGAGAGACAGACAGACAGACAGACAGACAGACAGACAGACAGACAGACAGACAGACAGACAGACAGACAGAGAGAGGGAGAGGGAGAGAGACATAGAGATACAGAGAGAGAGAGAGAGACAGACAAACAGAGAGAGACAGAGAGAGAGAAAGAGAAAGAGAAAGAGAAAGAGAAAGAGAAAGAGAAAGAGAAAGAGAAAGAGAAAGAGAAAGAGAAAGAGAAAGAGAGAGAGAAAGAGAGACAGACAGAGAGAGAGACAGACAGAGAGATACAGAGAGAGAGAGAGAGAGAGAGAGAGAGAGAGAGAGAGAGAGAGAGAGAGAGAGAGAGAGAGAGAGAGAGAGAAGAGAGAGAGACAGAGAGAGAGAGAGAGAGAGAGACAGAGAGAGAGAGAGAGAGAGAGAGAGAGAGAGAGAGAGAGAGAGAGAGAGAGAGAGAAAGTGAGAGAGAAAGTGAGAGAGAAAGTGAGAGAGAAAGAGAGAGAGAGAGAGAGAGAGAGAGAGAGAGAGAGAGAGAGAGAGAGAGCGAGCGAGAGAGAGAGAGAGATGTTATCTAGGCTATACTGTATTTCCACAGGCCTGCTTTGCTCCTCTCAATAACACTGAGTTTGATTCCAGGCCCTGTCCTAGCCTGCCACTGCATCCAATCCCACCCAGCCAGGGACATAATGAGGTGAACGACATACTGTAGGGTTTACAGTACACACCATGGCATCATGACATCGCTCAGACACACTGACACCTGGGACACCGGAGGTCACCACGCCAACGGCATAGCTCAGGTGTCATCATCAGAACCCATACAGAGGAGAGTAAACAGGGCGGTTCTGTTGTGAGTCACAGCACCAGAGAAAGACACACTTCCAAATGGGGCATGACGAACTAGCATGCACGCATTCATACACACTCTGATACCTGACCTCAGAGAACTAAGCAACAAAAGGGGAAAGCTGTGTCTGTTAGTCTGGGGAAACAGGCTTGAAGGCGACGTGAAGAAAGAGACATAATATGATTGATAGTGCGGCTGTACGTGATCCTTGTGTTGTTGTGGCCCTAGAGGCTTTGCCAAGCATAACTTGCTGTGTCTGTGGCAGAGAGGGGGTTCAGTACAACTTATCAACACTGCAGCACACTGCCGAAGGCTTCAACCTGGGTATTTTTTCCCTCTGGCTTTTCGCAAATTCACAGGTAATTGTTGGGACAGTTTTGGTACAATTTTGAACTTTATAGTTGTGCCAAACATGTGAGAACCTGGCCTCTGAGTGAAAAGAGGTTGCTGGAATGTCTCTTAAACAGTCAAGTCTTTAGGAACATGCCCACATGCCCAGACTAGACCTGGGGCTGACACAGCTCTCACAACGAGCAGGGCTTAGTTTAGATAGGGAGGGACAGGGGAAATGAGACAGAGAGAGATATTCAGTAACTCATACACTCCTATTCCAAGGAGTTTAGTTTGCCAGTAGCTCAACAGATGAGTAAACACTGCATGTAATGTGCATGCAAGCCGGGATAAACAATCAGTGTCGTCCCTGAGCTGATTAACTGAATCTGACTGGGTGCATTCTAAAGAGAGATGTCATTCTGTGAACTTGAGCCGCAGCTTGATTTCGTTTATGAATCTCATGAAGACATACAGTATAGCCTAGATAACCTTTATTTCTCTCTCTCTCTCTCTCTCTCTCTCTCTCTCTCTCTCTCTCTCTCTCTCTCTCTCTCTCTCTCTCTCTCTCTCTCTCTCTCTCTCTCTCTCTCTCTCACACACTCACACACACACTCTCTCACTCTCACTCACACACACACACACACACACACACACACACACACACACACACACACACACACACACACACACACACACACACACACACACACACACACACACACACACACACACACACACACACACACACACACACACACACACACACACACACACACACACACACACACACAGAGAGAGAGAGAGCTGCCGACATGGACTGGAGCACAGAGCAGTAATCACGAGAGGCATCTCCCTTATGTGGGTGGTTGGAAGAACTACACTCTGGAACAAACAGAAGCCTCCCGGTGCAGCACAAAGCAATAAACTCCTCCTCCCGCTCCCACCACCCTCCCAAAAAGCTGGCAGCATCCCGACAACAACTTGGCGTTCCTTCGCTAGAAAACTTCCAAGCAGCAATGGAACATGGGATACTGGTTTGTTCCGTTGGTTTCTTTCTCTTGGGCCTTGCATGTAAAACTCCTGTCAGGCTCCTGTAAGGCTCATTCCTGTAAGGCTGGTGTAAGACTCCTGTAAGGCTCATGTAAGGCTTGTGTAAAGCTCTTATAAGGCTTGTGTAAGACTCCTGTAAGGTTCCTGTAAGACTCCTTCCTGTAAGGCTTGTGTAAGACTCCAGTAAGGCTCCTTCCTGTAAGGCTAGTGTAAGACTCCTGCAAGGCTCCTTCCTGTAAGGCTAGTGTAAGACTCCTGTAAGGTTCCTGTAAGGCTAGTGTAAGACTCCTGTAAGGTTCCTGTAAGGCTCCTTCCTGTAAGGCTAGTGTAAGACTCCTGTAAGGTTCCTGTAAGGCTCCTTCCTGTAAGGCTAGTGTAAGACTCCTGTAAGGTTCCTGTAAGGCTCCTTCCTGTAAGGCTAGTGTAAGACTCCTGTAAGGTTCCTGTAAGGCTCCTTCCTGTAAGGCTAGTGTAAGACTCCTGTAAGGTTCCTACTCCACCATTATTGTTGTATGCCTCCTGTGCCACGCATGTTCTAGACACACTGCTCATGTGGATCTCATCTGACGGGTCCAATCGTGAGTTGTGCATGTCTCTAGTTCTAACCTTAGTGACAAGGTGAACACTACTCCTCAGCTCTACCAGTGACTATGTTCAGCACGTCAACATTATGGTCCCAAAACACAGAACTGAGCAAGATGAATGCTTCCATTATTAAATACTCCTGCAGTGTCACAGTATGACGAACAACATCCCAGACAAGCGGAAGCCATTCACATGAGGAAGTAGGCAGTAGAGGACTAACTGGTTCTGGTTCAGCTCTCACAATCACATTATGGTGTTATGACTCAGCACAGTCCTTCGCGGTGTCCTCCGGGTTAACGAGTGATCTCAGTGGCACAGAAAGGACAGCAGAGACGAGGCGAGCCAGAAGCCTGCAGATCTTGCTCATCCCAGCATCAATAAGCATTTCAAGGGAGACTGTACCCTTAACTGCCTTGTTCAGGGGCAGAACAACATATTTTTACCTTTCAGCTCAGGGATTCAATCCAGCAACCTTTCGGTTACTGGCCCAACGCTCTAACCACTAGGCTACCTGCCACCCCAATTCTATAATGTTCCAGAAGCTCCTCTCCTACGCTACAGTAAAAGAAGGTTCAAGAGAACTGTTTGGAAGAGATTAGAAAGGGAGAGGAAAAGGGAGAGAGAGGGGGAGAGAGAGACAGCGAGAGGGGGAGAGGGAGAGAGAGGGGAGAGGGAGAGAGAGGGGGAGAGGGAGATAGAGAGAGGGGGAGAGGGAGAGAGACAGAGAGAGGGGGAGAGGGAGAGAGGGGAGAGACAGAGACAGACAAAGAGAGGGGGAGAGGGAGAGAGAGGGGAGAGAGAGAGGGGGACAGGGAGAGAGGGGGAGAGGGAGAGAGAGACAGAGAGGGAGAGGGAGAGAGAGGGGAGAGACAGAGAGACGGGGAGAGAGAGGGAGAGGGAGAGAGAGGGGGAGAGGGAGAGAGACAGAGAGGGAGAGAGAGAGGGGGAGAGGGAGAGAGGGGGAGAGGGAGAGAGAGATAGAGAGAGGGGGAGAGGGAGAGAGAGGGAGGGGGAGAGAGAGACAGAGAGGGAGAGAGAGAGGAAAAGGGAGAGAGAGGGGGAGAGGGAGCGAGAGAGAGAACCTGAGCACGTTTCTAAATACACAATCTGGTCCGACATGAGTCTAATTTCTTCCAGAGCTCGTGGCATGTGACTCCAGGCTACCCACAAAGGGTGAACATTAGCATTCTGCCCATGCCAGGCTGTCCATACCATCCTGGCCTCACACCCAACTTCCACTGGAGCTTCACAAAATTGCCACTGAGACACATTATTAGCCAGGCCAAGCTGGCAGAGACACCATTCCACGCCCACCATGCCCCAACTCTGGGTCTCCATAGCTGGGTTCTCCTTTGTGTGCCACAGGATGAACGATCTGCGGCTTGGCCACTGGAGCAGGTTTGCCAGCTGTGTCTAGGACACGCTACACCCCTGGCCCACTTCAGTAGGGCTTTAGTGCTATCCTGTACAATGAGACTCCTTTAGACACCAGGAAATAGTTCACCTGAACCCTCTCTCAACTCTCTCTCTCTCCTTGTTGCTGTGTGGAATCAGGACTGTCCTGCTGCTGATTCCCACAGTCATGCTCAGCTGCTGCTAAGGCCTTAAGGACTGGGACGAGGGGAGGGGTAAGGTGGTGGTCGTGTGGCCACAGCAACAGGGCTCACCTGTTCCCCTCACTTCAGTTGTGTAAATCAACACGGAAGCCTGAACTCCCCCCTAACGCCAGACCCCACACTCCCCTGATCCTCTGGAGCTGTCCACACACACACACACACACACACACACACACACACACACACACACACACACACACACACACACACACACACACACACACACACACACACACACACACACACACACACACACACACACACACACACACACACACACACACTCATCTGCTCCAGCCCTGCCAACACGGGGCTGCAGCTCCGCTCTGTAATTAACCCGCTTGGCTACGCCTGTTCTGCTTACCCCGCTGAAAAACAATCTGTCCTCCTGATTATTCACACAAGACTTTTTCTGCTCAGTACAAATATCAGTTCCCCCACTTACCCCTGTCCCGTCCATCACACCAGACAAAAGGGACTGCTGCTGTTCACACAGAGAACCTGCTTCCTGTTATTGCTGTCGTTCTTGAGGACAGAGAGAGATACTGAAGAGGAAAGAGATCAAACACAACCAACAGTAATGTCCTTCTTACTGTAAGTCTGCAGTTCTCCCTGCTCAGACACACTCCCTGCGGAGTCTAAAGTCCTGCCTCAGTCAGAGCACCACATGTGCCGGAAGTGAAGGTGTGTTTGGAGCCTCCACGTCACAGCAACGTCACAGAGATGAAACAAAATGGTGAAGTTGTACAATGCGATGATGTTGTAGCCGATGATGCCCTCCTGGACACGTGGCTCAGCGATGGACATTGCATATTGATTGATATATGACATTCAGTCGTTTTTGAAATTCTACTCTACCACCAAGTTCTCCTCATGACAGAAACAGAAATCAAAAGAGATGTTATCGGGGAGGGGTATATATATTTCAAAGGGCTGTGTGCTAAACTCAGTGAGCCGTTGTTGTGGCTTTCTCTCTGTCCAGCTGTTTAAACCGTACCAGCAGTCTTTGTGCTCGGCCATCTAAGCATGGAGCCTATATCTGTCTCTGCCTTGGCCCCACCCACCCAGGCCTTATCACAACCTGTATCACAGCTCATGTAAGCATGGAGCCTATATCTGTCTCTGCCTTGGCCCCACCCACCCAGGCCTTATCACAACCTGTATCACATCTCATGTAAGCATGGAGCCTATATCTGTCTCTGCCTTGGCCCCACCCACCCAGGCCTTATCACAACCTGTATCACAGCTCATGTAAGCATGGAGCCTATATCTGTCTCTGCCTTGGCCCCACCCACCCAGGCCTTATCACAACCTGTATCACAGCTCATGTAAGCATGGAGCCTATATCTGTCTCTGCCTTGGCCCCACCCACCCAGGCCTTATCACAACCTGTATCACAGCTCATGTAAGCATGGAGCCTATATCTGTCTCTGCCTTGGCCCCACCCACCCAGGCCTTATCACAACCTGTATCACAGCTCATGTAAGCATGGAGCCTATATCTGTCTCTGCCTTGGCCCCACCCACCCAGGCCTTATCACAACCTGTATCACAGCTCATGTAAGCATGGAGCCTATATCTGTCTCTGCCTTGGCCCCACCCACCCAGGCCTTATCACAACCTGTATCACAGCTCATGTAAGCATGGAGCCTATATCTGTCTCTGCCTTGGCCCCACCCACCCAGGCCTTATCACAACCTGTATCACAGCTCATGTAAGCATGGAGCCTATATCTGTCTCTGCCTTGGCCCCACCCACCCAGGCCTTATCACAACCTGTATCACAGCTCATGTAAGCATGGAGCCTATATCTGTCTCTGCCTTGGCCCCACCCACCCAGGCCTTATCACAACCTGTATCACAGCTCATGTAAGCATGGAGCCTATATCTGTCTCTGCCTTGGCCCCACCCACCCAGGCCTTATCACAACCTGTATCACAGCTCATGTAAGCATGGAGCCTATATCTGTCTCTGCCTTGGCCCCACCCACCCAGGCCTTATCACAACCTGTATCACAGCTCATGTAAGCATGGAGCCTATATCTGTCTCTGCCTTGGCCCCACCCACCCAGGCCTTATCACAACCTGTATCACAGCTCATGTAAGCATGGAGCCTATATCTGTCTCTGCCTTGGCCCCACCCACCCAGGCCTTATCACAACCTGTATCACAGCTCATGTAAGCATGGAGCCTATATCTGTCTCTGCCTTGGCCCCACCCACCCAGGCCTTATCACAACCTGTATCACAGCTCATGTAAGCATGGAGCCTATATCTGTCTCTGCCTTGGCCCCACCCACCCAGGCCTTATCACAACCTGTATCACAGCTCATGTAAGCATGGAGCCTATATCTGTCTCTGCCTTGGCCCCACCCACCCAGGCCTTATCACAACCTGTATCACAGCTCATGTAAGCATGGAGCCTATATCTGTCTCTGCCTTGGCCCCACCCACCCAGGCCTTATCAGAACCTGTATCACAGCTCATGTAAGCATGGAGCCTATATCTGTCTCTGCCTTGGCCCCACCCACCCAGGCCTTATCACAACCTGTATCACAGCTCATGTAAGCATGGAGCCTATATCTGTCTCTGCCTTGGCCCCACCCACCCAGGCCTTATCACAACCTGTATCACAGCTCATGTAAGCATGGAGCCTATATCTGTCTCTGCCTTGGCCCCACCCACCCAGGCCTTATCACAACCTGTATCACAGCTCATGTAAGCATGGAGCCTATATCTGTCTCTGCCTTGGCCCCACCCACCCAGACCTTATCACAACCTGTATCACAGCTC